>NC_090054.1:19904868-20160972 GCF_038355195.1 Osmerus mordax | reverse complement strand
GTGAATGGACTTGGCTATTGTGTGGTGGTGATGGTGAATACCACAGGCTGAATCACAGGAAAAACTGCTTGTTAAGACTGTGTCAAATACAGATCCTGCCCTGGGTATATTTTACATTACATTCAGTTGTCCTTTTTTTTTTGCTATTAATGAGAAAGATCTATGTGGGAAAAGTTCACTTTACAGGTACTTTACTATCACGTTTGTTTTTCATAGAAGTGGAACATAGCGTTATTATTTTTGTGAATTCTGTGTTTTCACAGGACTGTGCATCTGTCTTCACTTCCTGTGCATCTGTCTTCACTTCCTGTGGCACACCTCCTGGGTGTGTCAAAGGATAGCCTGCCAAGCTCCATACTAATAACACACACACACACACAAACATGCGCACACACACTCATGCATAAAGACACAGAAGGAAGACACACTATAGGCTGAGATCTTAAACCTTTCAGAGACCAGCTGTAGTCTCTGATGGAGGTATAGACTGCTGTAATCTCTGATGGAGGTACAGACTGCTGTAGTCTCTGATGGAGGTACAGACTGCTGTAGTCTCTGATGGAGGTATAGACTGCTGTAGTCTCTGATGGAGGTCTAGACTGCTGTAGTCTCTGATGGAGGTACAGACTGCTGTAGTCTCTGATGGAGGTCTAGACTGCTGTAGTCTCTGATGGGGGTACAGACTGCTGTAGTCTCTGATGGAGGTCTAGACTGCTGTAGTCTCTGGTGGAGGTGTAGACTGCTGTAGCAAGGCCGTAATCATAATACATAATATATTGATATAAAAATATAAATGTGCTACGCTACGACAGGCAACCACGCACGCTGTCCGAAATTATCATAAAAAATGTAATTACATGTAGTCATTTAGCCTGTTTACGATACTGTTTCGCCCGCGTTACAAAAATGCTGCCCTCCCCTTCCTCAGTTACGACGCACTAAATTCTAACAAATATATTTTTAGACGCTACACATGTTATACATCATTGGAAAGCTATGATTCTTGTGCTTCCATTGAAATAAACCAATTCAAGATCAAGTCGCAATAGCAAGCAAAGTCAACGTCTTTTTCCGGTGAACATTCCTTCAACAATGCCAAAGAAAAAAGTTTTACTCACCCTAAGTGGTTCAAATAGGTCCAGGTGTGCAAATCATGACATCAAAACTTGATCTGCTTACAGTCCCAAGGGTTCAAAGTATCTAACCATGTAAAGTAATTCGTCCAAATACAATGTTTTACTTCATGAATATCCATTATCCTTTGTTTCATTATGCAAGTTAGCCGACAGAAGAAACAACTTGTTCACATAAAAGTGTTCTTTTCTCCGGTTAGCAACGGAGTATTTACAATATGAAGGCATCAAAATGTCCGTTGAACCCTCCCCTTTTGATTGACACCTTGTTTGACCCAATAGGAGCTTGCATGCCCCGTTGACAGCCCTCTAAAGCCAACTAGGTCTGTGCGTCCTGCTATTAGTTATTATATATGATAGTTCTAAGTACCACCTTTCATTAGAGATAACAATTATGAAAAATAATACCTTTTATCCTGAGTATTTGACCTTGGTTACAAAGGGTCATTTTGGAGTCTCCAAAAGGCCCTTTTAGAAAATGCCTGGATGTACTCTTATAAAAACATGTGTCAAATATGAATATATTGTGGTATTATGTTTGACTTTTGATTTGAATTGGGTAAGGCTTCAACCTGTGGTCCAATTTAGTCTTCCAGCTAATACCTACCACCTCTAGGCCTCTTCAGGCCTCTGTTTTCAAAAGAAATCTAGGCGGAAATAGAAATTTTCACTTTCCTTGTGTTCAAGCTTCTATTACTCAACACTAGTAGGACTGACAGGGGTCCTGACAACAGGGGACATAACTTCAGAGTGTCAGCTTTCAAAAGAGATCATTTACATGCATGTACTCCAAATGGTTCAAGAACAGCTTCCAATTTACTTTGGGTATGCTGTTTAGGCGTTTTTAGGCACATTTAACAGGAATATTAAGAGACGCTCTTATCCAGAGCGACTTACAGTAAGTACAGGGACATTCCCCCCTGAGGCAAGTAGGGTGAAGTGCCTTACCCAAGGACACAACGTCAATTGACACGGCCAGGAATCGAACTGGCAACCTTGAGATTACTAGCCCGATTCTCTAACCGCTCAGCCACCTGACTCCCTAATTCGTCCCCCCCAATGTTGACTCCATGGCTACGGCCTTGATGTAGTCTCCAGCTGTGGTCTGGAGGATAGTGGGGGGTCTGGTCTGGGACCAGCTGGGGGGGGGTGAAGGGAGGAACCGTCAGAGAAGCCATAGGCCCTGTCATGGAGACTCCTGGGAAGGGAGTTAGAACAGCTGGCCCAGAGGCTGTGTGTGTGTGTGTGTGTGCGTGTGTGTGTGTGTATATAGTGTGAATGTGTGTGTGTGTCTGTGTGTGAGATGAAAGCGTGTGTGTGTGTGTGTGTTTTATACATGTGGGACAGAAAATGAAAGAGAGAGAGAGAGAGAGAGAAAGAGAGAGAGAGAAAGGAAGGTTAAAAACAGAACAGCTATTGCGAGACGTGTAGCTCAGTTATGGAGCATGTGACCATTCATCAAGACCTCCCGGGTTCAACCCTCATCTGCACGTGGCTTTGGACAAAAGCGTCAGCGGAAGGAACGCATTCTTATTAGACGTGGCTTGTGTGCGTTTGTGTGTGGTGTGTGTGTGTGTATGTTGCTGGTCGCGGGAGGGTTTGTGCAAGTGTGTTTCCCTTCCAACCCTCTGATTGGACCTCATCACTGGCATGTATGCACACAGGCACAGAGGGATTACTAGGCACAGCCTGAGCTAATGGTGTGACTGACAAACCGACGGCTCTAACCGAGGGTCAGAGAATTCTAAGCGCGACTTTTGTGAGGAATCATCCTGGTCCTTCCTCCGGGGTCTGTTAAGGAGCCTCTCAGAATGACTGTCCAGGTATTAGGTACTCATTAAGCTCTAATTAGCTGCTAATTAAGCAGTGATTTATCATGTAGCCTTTTTAGCATAGCATCCCTTGTCTGGCTCTTGAAAAGATATTAGCCGACAGGAGATAATTAGTCATCACAGTTTTGACCTACTTCCTACTAGTATCAGCTTTCTGCCAGTCTTATCGTCTGATGTGTGCATGAGCCGGCGTGTGCGCGTGTCCGTGTGTGTTTCGGTCTGTTTGTTTGTTTACAGCATGTGAGAGCCAGGGGGTGAGAATGTAAGTTTGTATGATGCGACATTTTTGGTTCATTGTTTTCTAGTCATTGTAAACGTCAGACGTAAATGTACAAAACAAGATAACGAACGTTAATTATCGGGGTTCGTTTAAGAACACGAGTGACGTCATGAGCAGTTAAGTCTTTCTGAGAGCCGTGTTGGGCACGTGAGTACATCGTTTTTAAACCGTGTGACACAATCATTTAACCCCTTTTCTTTGTCAGTAAACCTTTTTCAACCGGATCACATCTCTCATCGTTCGCATCCTGATGTGCCTGGAGCTCGTTTGTGGCTCTTGCTGACATTCAGAGAGAACACCATCACACTGTCTGTGTTTATGTCTTATCTGAAGCTGAAAGACACTGTTGTTATGGAGACCGTGTGCAGTGTTATAATGAACTCTGTGGGAGAGTTAGGAACCCCAGGTGTGTCTGTCTGTCAGCTCTCCCTCCCCTCACACCTTCCTGCTGCCCGTCTGAGACCAGGGGATACCTGCAGCAGATAGTCCATGTACCCCTCAGAACACACACACACACACACACACACACACACACACTGGAGAGGAATAGGTGAAGATTGTGCACTTATGTCCCTGCTGTGAAGTTAATGAATCCCCCCCACCTTCTCCTCTCCCCCCCCCCCCCCCCCCCCCCCCCCTCTCATGGAGTAGTGAGTCAGAGGCGATCTGCTGTCAGAACCTCATGTCCTGGTCTCTCCTGTGGTTCCTCTGTGTAGGTCGAACACCCTCGTGCGCATGGTAGGGGACACTTCTCTAAACAGGCTCCTGTGGCTCCTGGCTTCCCTGGTGCATCTCAGAAGGAATGTGTGTAGATTGGACTGAGACAGTAGATTGGTCTCAGTCGCTCTCACAGGTCCTCCCTTCCCCTGCCTTCTTCAGTATCCCTGTGGAGGAGGATGCCGCCTTGCTAGGGCCAGACTGTCCATCTAGCCATCCACCCATCATCCATCTAGCCATCATTAATCCATCCATCATCCATCAAAAAAAAAAAAATCATTCAATCATCCATCTATGTATTCATCCGTCCATTCGTCCGTCCCTCCATCCATCATCCATCTATCCATCCTTCAATCATCCATCTATCCATCATTCCATCATTCAATCATTCAATCATCCATCTATCCATCATCCATCTATCCATCGTCAATCATCCATCCATCGGCCTGTTCATCCATCGTTTCATCGTTCCATCTGTCAGTGAATCCTGGCACCTGGTCCCTGGCAGCGTGCTGGAACGTTGCATGAAAGGATCTGTGAAGGCAACACACAGCTACATGGTTTATTCAAGGCTCTTTGTGAAGACAGATACCCTCTTGATATCTGGACGCAAATAGCAGCGCTTCACCTCCGGTTTGGTTAACGTGAATCACAAAACAGTTAGATGAACCCTTCGCTTGACTGAGCCCATGTTGTGTTGCTGGACACATGCTTGAACATTGTGTCACCTTCAGTGTTCCCGGCTGCCATTTTGTCTGTGTGTTGTACATGCTTGTCGTTGTTGTAACAGTGTGAGGGCCAGGCCAGGGTGTGTGTGTCTGGTCCCTGGAAGGGAGACAGAGGGTGAACAGGCAGGCTTGGATATCTTCCCTTGCAGCACAGATGCCACTAAATAAAATATTTCATAATCCTTCCCAAATCCTGTAATCACCATGACAACAGGCAGCAGGGAGCAAGGGAATGGTGTGCAGAGTGCTCTCTCTCTCTCTTTCTCTCTCTCTCTCTCTCTCTCTCTCTCTCTCTCTCTCTCTCTCTCTCTCTCTCTCTCTCTCTCTCTCTCTCTCTCTCTCCTTCTCTCCCTAATTTTCTCTCTCTCCCCCCTCTCTTCTCCCATTTTCATTTCCTATTTTGTTTGAGTGAAATTTGGGTTTGTTCTGGCCAGTCTCTCTTTCATCTCTCTCTCTCTCTCTCTCTCTCTCTCTCTCTCTCTCTCTCTCTCTCTCTCTCTCTCTCTTTCATCTTCCTTCTCTCTCTCTCTTTCTCTCTTTCATCTTCCTTCTCTCTCTCTCTCTCTCTCTCTCTCTCTCTCTCTCTCTCTCTCTCTCTGTCTCTCTCTCTCTCTCTCTCTCTCTCTCGGGGGTTGGTATGTCTGACTGGTGTGTTTGTAGAGCAGCTCTAGGCTGGTTACTGGACATTGAGACACTGAAAACCCAGACATAACAGCAGAGTTCCCTCATCAGGGTATTGATAGGTTTGTGTGGAGGAAAAGTGTTAGCGAGACGGTTCCACACAGCAGGACCCAGCTGCCCCATCTCTCTCACAGGAAAATGGAGTTGATGATCTCATGAGGTAAAATGACTTGTTGCCTGGTGACTGCCCTACAAAAGACGATGATGTGACTGGAGGTGTTCAGCCACTTCAAGGAGAATGTGTGTGTGTGTGTGTGTACATGTGTGTGTACATGTGTGTGTATTATTGATCAGTGGTGACAGCTGAGATGATGGGTCTTCAGAGAGGAGGGCTGTTCAGTCTAGCTGGAGTCACAACAGTGATTCTATTGAGCTGTGTGTGTTGGATTGAACCAGCCAGTCAATCCATCCACACGCCAACACACCTGCTCTTTCTCTCTCTCTGTGGGAGTTTAATTGGACCACTTTGCGCTGTGTGCTATAAAAATAACCAGTGTTTCTATCTCCTTCTGTCTCCATCTCTTGATATCTTCATCTCTCCATCTTTCCGTCTGTCCATCCCCCCATCTCTGTACCTCTCCATCTCTCCATCCCCCCATCTCTCTACCTCTCTACCTCTCCACCTCTCCATCTCTCCATCCCCCCATCTCTGTACCTCTCCACCTCTCCATCTCTCCATCCCCCCATCTCTGTACCTCTCCACCTCTCCATCTCTCCATCTCTCCATCCCCCCCATCTCTCTACCTCTCCACCTCTCCATCTCTCCATCCCCCCATCTCTGTACCTCTCCACCTCTCCATCTCTCCATCCCCCCATCTCTGTACCTCTCCACCTCTCCATCTCTCCATCTCTCCATCCCCCCCATCTCTCTACCTCTCCACCTCTCCATCTCTCCATCCCCCCATCTCTCTACCTCTCCACCTCTCCATCTCTCCATCCCCCCATCTCTGTACCTCTCCACCTCTCCATCTCTCCATCCCCCCATCTCTCTACCTCTCTACCTCTCCATCCCTCTAATCTCTCTGCAGGTATCCGTCCCCAGATCATGAACGGGCCCATGCACCCTCGCCCCCTGGTGGCCCTGCTGGATGGGCGCGACTGCACCGTGGAGATGCCCATCCTCAAAGACCTGGCCACCGTGGCCTTCTGCGACGCCCAGTCCACCCAGGAGATCCACGAGAAGGTGGGGCACACACACACATGTACACACCACACGTACATACACACACACACACACGTACATCACAAGCGCTTTCCTACATCCAAGCACGTGGCTGATCATACGCTGTGCACGCATACAGACACACACACACACACAAGCTCAGTATAATACACTTCCACAAAGCAAGACAGCTCAATAATGAGGATGAGCTCAGCTCAGTCTATAGCTGTCTCTTCATCTCCTCCCCCTCTATGTCTCTGCTTCTACAGAAGACTGTCAGTGCAGTATCCCATCTCCCTCTCTCTGCCCGGCTGGGCGGGGGAAGTGGTTTCATCATGATTTATTGCACAGGCTCCTAAGGTGCTGCAGTGTTAAAGTCTGGTAATGGATCTGGAATGTGACGACACAGAGGCAGATTGGACGTGTGTGTGTGCGAAGCTTTCACAATCCTTCCCACGTGGAACCCTGTTGTTCATGAAGAGACGGCAGCATTTCCTCCCTGCGGAGGTCCCCCTATCTCGGTCCCCCTATCTCGGTCCCCCTATCTCGGTCGGGTCCTTCTCTCGCTTCTCCAGCTATGCTCCACATGCAAGTGAAAGGGAGCGAGGGATCGAGAGGAAAAAAGAAAGATGGAGAAGCGTTTGGTCTCTTTGTGTTCCCGCGATGCACGACTTGCAGACCTCCCCGCGCTGGCCCCTGGCCTGAGCTCAGCTCCCCAGACCTCTGTGTCCGGTCCCTGGTTCTCTGGGCCACACAGCAACACCTCAAAGAGCAGAGTGGTTGGCAGGGGTCCCACTGCTGGAACACTGCAGAAGTCCTCACACACCGGCTGTATCTTGGAATAGGGACTTGAGCACAAACTCACAAATACACACACGCACATGCCCAAACACACACACACACACAAAGCTGTGAGGGCACATCCAAGCACACACGGGCAGCATTTAACAAGCCCCTTATTTCCAGTTGTTGTGGTTGTGTAGAGAAGGTCCAATGTGTCTCTGAGTCCCAAGGACACTGCAGCTGACCTGGGTCTGTATGGTACAACACTCTGCTCTCCTAGTCTCTGTCTGACAGCCCAGGAAGGGAGAATGGAGGCAGGGCATGTTCTCTGTTCATCCCTTTGTGTCAGAGAGAAGCAGCAAGGCTATTCCTGATCAGGACTGTTTGTCCTGAATACATATATAAATAATACCTACCCACTGTCACTGTGGTGAAGTCAAATCAGTTTTTTGTATCACCAGCCATTATTCCTGCTGCCTCACTGCTTTACCCATGGGCAGCCTTGTATCCAGCCAGACTTGCCTTTGGCTGCCTTTGCACAGCTCAAATAATGAGATGAATGTATGAGGAGAGCTTTAACCCTCAATTAGCATCCAGTTCTGACTCCAGCTTGCACCAATAAAATTGTTATATGGAAATTCTCAGCTATGCTAATCTGGCAGGCCAAGCTGATGCAGTTAGCTGGAGGTGGTTTTCAGCCAGACTCACGGAGGACTCTTGATATGCTATCAGGGTGTCTGCATTAGACATTTTTATGATCCTGACTGTCTTCACCATAACCTTGTTTCAGCATCTAGTCAAAACAGTACAATTCAACGCCCACATTCTTGCTAACAACTCTCTCTCGCTCTCTCTCTCGCTCTCTCTCTCTCTCTCTCTCTCTCTCTCTCTCTCTCTCTCTCTCTCTCTCTCTCGCGCTCTAACACATGCTCTCTCTCTGCTTGTGTGTATTTTTATATACGGTATATGCAGAATACACACACACACACACACACACCCACAAACACTCACAAGCTTTTTTGATTTGCATTTAATGATGAATGATGATGGTGGTGATGATGATGGTGATATTGGTAGTGATGATGGTGGTGGAGATGATGAAGGATGTGGTGATGATGGTGACTAAATGACTAAATGATATTGGTTATGATGGTGGTGGTGATGATGAGGATGATGAAGGATGTGGTGATGATGGTGATATTGGTTATGATGGTGGTGGTGATGATGAGGATGATGAAGGAGGTGATGATGGGTGCGTAACATCTCCTATGTTCCCAGGTGTTGAACGAGGCGGTGGGGGCAATGATGTACCACACCATCACCCTGACCAGAGAGGACCTGGAGAAGTTCAAGGCCCTGCGCATCATCATCCGCATCGGCAGCGGCTACGACAACATCGACATCAAAGCTGCAGGAGAGCTGGGTGAGGGAGGCAGGCAGGCAGGCAGGCAGGCAGGCAGGCAGGCAGGCAGGCAGACAGGCAGACAGGCAGACAGGCAGACAGGCAGGCAGGCAGGCAGGCAGACAGGCAGACAGGCAGACAGGCAGACAGGCAGACAGGCAGGCAGACAGGCAGACAGACAGACAGACAGACAGGCAGACAGGCAGGCAGGCAGGCAGGCAGGCAGGCAGGCAGGCAGGCAGGCAGGCAGGCAGGCAGGCAGACAGTGAGACAGACAGTGAGACAGACAGTGAAATAGACATACAGTCAGAGATAACCGTTCCTGCCCCCACCCCCCCCCTCCTCTCCAGGCATCGCAGTGTGTAACATCCCATCGGCAGCGGTGGAAGAGACGGCCGACTCGACACTGTGCCACATCCTGAACCTGTACCGCAGGAACACCTGGCTGTACCAGGCGCTGCGGGAGGGCACGCGGGTGCAGAGCGTGGAGCAGATCAGGGAGGTGGCTTCTGGAGCGGCCCGGATCAGAGGAGAGACTCTCGGACTCATCGGCTTCGGTGAGGCGGCTGACCGGAGCAGGGAGACTTCTGGGAATGGGGGTGGGGGGGTGGAACGTGGCTGTTAATAAGAAATCTTATATAAACTGTGAATTATTTTGTATTTAGCTAAGACCTGTGCATGTCGTTTCTTCCAGTATCAGTGTGTATGTTCACACACGTGTGAAAACGTGTGTGTATGTGAGCATGTGGTGTGTGAGCACGCGTGTATGAGCATGCGTGTGTACGTGTGTGTGAGAGAGTGTGTATATGTACGTGTATATACACGTGTACATGTGTGTGTGTGAGAGCGTGTGTATATGTACGTGTATATACGCGTGTACATGTGTGTGTGTGAGAGCGTGTGTATATGTACGTGTATATACGTGTGTACATGTGTGTGTGTGTGTATATGTATGTGTATATACGCGTGTACATGTATGTGTGTGTGTGTGTATATGTACGTGTATATACGCGTGTACATGTGTGTGTGTGTGTATATGTACGTGTATATACGCGTGTACATGTGTGTGTGTGTGTGTGTGTGTGTACTAACTGTGCCGTGTGGTGTCCAGGCCGGTCGGGGCAGGCGGTTGCGGTGAGGGCCAAGGTGTTTGGCTTCAACGTGATCTTCTACGACCCGTACCTGCAGGACGGGCTGGAACGCTCGCTGGGGGTGCAGCGCGTCTACACTCTCCAGGACCTGCTCTACCAGAGCGACTGTGTGTCCCTGCACTGCAACCTGAACGAGCACAACCACCACCTCATCAACGACTTCACCATCAAACAGGTACGGGATGCACACACACACGCCCACACACACATAGGGTACATACATGTAAACAAACAAACCATCTCTACAAACATCCCATGATCCAACAGCTTCAATCCATCTCTTCGTCAACGACTTCACCGTCCAACAGGTGACAGAAACACACCTGCTTTTGTTCACTGAACACAGCCTCTTCTGGCTCGTGCTAACCCGCGGTTATGGATCGCTACTGCCACTTACTGTCCAGCACCTCAAACTGCAGCTGTGACTGAAGTTCAGTGACATCAATAACCTCTATGGATTAATTCTGCGTGCTGTGGTGGAAATATTGTGTGTTTGTGTACAGTAAGTGATAAGTGTGTGTCCAATGCACAACAATGCTCTAGTTCATAGCAGTGATTTAACTGGGGCATTCTGTGCCCTAAATTTCAGTTTCTGTCAAGATCAAGAGATTACTTTTATCCAAATGCTCTCATTTAAATCATATCTCTCCCTCTTTCTCTCTCCATCTCTAGCAGTATTTAGTTCTGTTAGATGGCTTTAATGTGATCGTCAGAGAGGGTAGAAGGGGTCTAACCCAGCTCTTCATAAGTTGATTAGCAATGCATTGATCTTGATGGGGATGAGGATGATGACAATCGTTGAAGTCAATCTGCTTTTCTTTCGCTAAGTCGGGTCAGAATACCACCAAGTTACAAGTGGTCGAGACATGTGAGGCTCGATGCAGTTTAATAAAAGCTTGCAGACAGGAACAGTGTTGCATTATGGGTAGGCTGACGGTCGTTTGTACTGGCATGAAACACGTTCCATCTGGCTTTCATCATTCTTGACAAAAGACCCCTCTACTAAGGGTTATAAATCAGATTCTAACTAGAACTCCCTGTTCACTCCTAACTCAGGAGAAGATGTGTGAAGTATAATTGCACCATTCCTCGACATGATGAGGAGGTTGAGGATGAAGATGTGGATGATGATGAAGATGTAGGGAGTCAGGTGGCAGAGCGGTTAGGGAAGCGGGCTTGTAATCAGAAGGTTGCCAGTTTGATTCCCGGCTGTGCCAGATGACGTTGTGTCCTTGAGTAAGGCACTTCACCCTACTTGCCTCGGGGGAATGTCCCTGTACTTACTGTAAGTCGCTCTGGATAAGAGCGTCTGCTAAATGACTAAATGTAAATGTTGATGGTCTGTGTGTGTAGATGCGTCAGGGTGCTTTCCTGGTGAACTCTGCGCGGGGGGGTCTGGTGGATGAGAAGTCTCTGGCTCAGGCCCTGAAGGAGGGCCGGATACGAGGCGCCGCCCTGGACGTCCACGAGTCCGAACCCTTCAGGTGAGTCTCAGCCTGTCTCTCTCTCTCTCAGCCTGTCTCCTTCTCAGCCTGTATCTCTTTCATCCTGTCTTGCTCTCTCAGCCTGTCTCTCCCTCTCAGCCTGTCTCTCTTTCTCAGCCTGTCTCCCTCTCAGCCTGTCTCTCTTTCATCCTGTCTCTCTCAGCCTGTCTCTCCCTCTCAGCCTGTCTCTCTCTCATCCTGTCTTTCTCTCTCTCAGCCTGTCTCCCTCTCAGCCTGTCTCTCTTTCATCTTGTCTCTCTCTCTCAGCCTGTCTCCCTCTCAGCCTGTCTCTCTCTCAGCCTGTCTCCCTCTCAGCCTGTCTCTCTCTCATCCTGTCTCTCTCTCTCAGCATGTCTCTCTCTCACACACACACACAGACCCGCTTTGAGCTACACCATCGCACCATCAACTGTGTCACATGTCCTCATCTTGTCCTGTTCCTCCAGCTTCACCCAGGGCCCTCTGAAAGACGCTCCCAACCTGATCTGCACCCCCCACACAGCCTGGTACAGCGAGCAGGCCTCACTGGAAATGAGAGAAGCCGCCGCCACTGAGATACGCCGCGCCATCACGGGTACACACACACACACACAGACACACACACACATACCACACTGACACACACTCACTTCCATCTTTGTGTTCGACGATCCAGGTCGTATTCCCGACAGTCTACGAAACTGTGTCAACAAAGAGTTCTTCGTCACCACGGCTCCGTGGGGAATGATGGAGCAGCAGCAGGTGCACCCTGAGCTCAACGGCGCCGCCTACAGGTAGGGAGGCCCGGCGCGCCACAACAGACTCTTCACACACCAAACAGCTAAGGCTCTGTCTCCATCAGGGTACCAGTAGCAGGCCTGTAACCCAGGCCTGGGTCTTAGTGAGGCTCAAGCACTGATGTCAATATGAGCTCTGGGACAGTTGAATATTGGGAGTAGGGCAATGGTTCAACAGATGGTTCTGTGTGTTTTATTACCGAGGTCCGAATCTAGGGTAGGCTACCCCAGATATAGTAACAGCCCTGATAAACAGGACGGGTCTGTGGAAAGGAAGGAGAACTCTCCGAGGGGACCCCAGACTTTAGTACACCAAACATAGCTCTACATTTCTTATCTCGATTAATCAGTCTTCTCCGTTCCACATTTCCTCTTGTGAGTATTTATAAATGGGGGCCCTGGAGCCATTAAAGACCTCACGGATCTATCTAGTGGAAATGAAGTATTATGGATTATCTTCCACACTAGTGCTTTCACCTCTTATACTGCTGTCTCAACTGGACTGAACTACTTCTCTCACACAGCAGAGTGAACCAAACAATGGTCCAAGCCATAGCAACTGGGGGCATGCAGGACAAATTATATACCTAATAGAGAACCAGGTAAATACTGCCAATTCTGACCCCACATGCTTAGAAATGTGCCGGTCACAGCTAGCATAACAGCTGTTGGTGGAAATGTCATTCAAAGTTTAGTGTCTGCTTCATCAAACCCACTTACTGCCACCTCGTCATCGCCGCCTTCCCCCCCCCCCCCCCCAACCCTCCTCCTGTTCTTCCTAAGATCAGTCACACCAACCCAAGTTTTTTTCTGTTGATATTTTTATCAACTGTTTTATGAAGCTGTTTCTTGGAAAACACGAATTGCCCGGTGACGCTTCCAAGTGAAGATGCAGTGGAGCAGAGAATGCAGAATCTAGTCTTTGTTTTGTTTTGCTTCATGTTCTTCCCCTGTTCTCATCCCTCACGTGGTTCTCCAACCCTCCCTGTACCCACCTTGTCGGAAATCTTTCCGGTTCCTTCCTCTCTGCTCTCTCCTCCCTTTCACCGCTGACATAATTGTTCTTCTGTGCTGTGATGATGATCTTCTGAACTTTGTGAATGTCAAGACCTATTTCTCTTGATGCATTTGTCAGTTTCCCAAGAACAACCGATGAGGTCTTGTGGTCGTTTTGAATCCTGAATTGACATGTAAGAGTAACACCAGTTTTCAGATGTTTTCATGTGATGTGATGTCATTCTTTTTAATGAATAGCTTTAGTTTAAATAACGGGATCGCAAACGGGTTCCTAACAAACACACCCATGGTTACCATGGTAACCGTGTCCTAGTGGTTAGTGGATGTAAAATCCACACTTAAAACGCTTGAAACTAGGCTTCCAGAATCTAACACTGCCATCAGAGACTAGTATATCCTGTGGTTTTGGTCCAAAGCACATGGCAAGCAATGAGGGGGAAAAAAATGCAATGTTTAATACTATTATTTCAAGCTATTGTACACAAACAACAAATGAGAACCAACTTAATGTGATTAACGTAGCATAGCATAAAATGTACGGATCAGGTATAACTTCTGGAAAGTTCTAGAGTGCCATGCTGTGTGCTTCAGGTCCAAAGGCCTGTCACTTTAGCGAGAATTGTGCATCGTGACGTCAGCGTGACGTCATCGTGCATATTGTGACATCATCGCGCATTATGAAGTCATCGTGCGCTTTGACGTCGTCCTGTGTTGTGACCTGACCGCTGTGCCCTGCCACAGGTACCCCGCCGGTGCGGTAGGACTGGCGCCTAGCGGGCCCCTCGTCCCTGGGGAGGGCATGGTGCCAGGGGGGGCCCCCCTCCCCCACACCCTGCCCCCTGGTACCCACCCCTCCCAGCCCCTCTCCCAGCCCCCCTCCCCCAACCAACCGTCCAAACACGGAGCCCCCATGAAGCAGCACATGACCGAGCCGTAGAGGAGAGGAGAGAGGGTGTCTGAGCCTGTTCCAGCTCGCCCATCTGACCCAGCCACCGTCCACCAACGAATCAGCTCTCACCGACTGAATACCAGTGAGCCCGGTTCACATTGACCACTGGAACAGAAGTGGGAACATGCACACGTACATACACACACACACACACACACACACTCTGCCACTCCATCATGAGACCTCTCAGCTCGAGGCTCATGCTCCTGGATCTGATCAACGGAGGTTATTTTTGTTTTTGTTTGTTTATCATATTTTAATGTTTTTATTCAAGTTTTCCAGTTTTTTTTTTATTTGTCAAACTATTTCCTTGGAGACTCCTGTATGGGACATGTTGCTAGAGCATGCTGGAGAGACTGCCTGCTCACCCCGACAGAGCTCATCAGGACTGGCGTGGTGTGTGCGGCCTGCCTACTTTAATCCCTGCCTCATTCCATGGTTTCAGTTACAAGTGTGTCTGTGTATTTCAAATCTATTTTATTCTCTTTTGAAAACCCCTTTCAAGTGAATGTTTTTGTTTGTTTTCCCAGTGTGGGATAAAACTTTTTTTTTTTAATATATATATATATATTTTGAGGTTCCATCTTTACCAGACAGTTAGAATAAAATAATTGGTGTTGCCAACAGCATCCTCAGTGTCCATTGCAACTCCTAAACCCTGTCCAGTCAGGACCGTGTCCAGTCAGGACCGTGTCCAGTCAGGACCGTGTCCAGTCAGGACCGTGTCCAGTCAGGACCCTGTCCAGTCAGGACCGTGTCCAGTCAGGACCGTGTCCAGTCAGGACCGTGTCCAGTCAGGACCGTGTCCAGTCAGGACCGTGTCCCAGCCTGAGAAAGTACTAGATTAGATTGTACTAAATGTAGACATACAGCTTTGGAAAACTCAATACACCTGCCAGATTCCTGGAGAACTAATAAGTAGTCAAACCAACAATTCATTTTGATAGATCAAAACAGAACATGTATTAAATGCATTTGCTTTTACCTGAACCTTATATAGAGATTTCATATTACAATGGCTTGTTTGTGAACAGCCTTTCTGAAGTACGTTGTCTCTTCATAGGGACCCATATAGAAGCTTCATGGCCTGGCAGGCAGGCAGATTTAAAGAGTTCTCTTACTGACTCAGGAAATCTAACTTTTTACAGAGATCTTTTCCCCAAATTACGTCAAAAAGGGAAAAGACAGTAAGTCTGGATTGTTCCTCCTCGTGTTTCAATCTTTTCTTCATTGTGGTATTTTTATATTTGACATCTGTTTTTTTTTTCTTTTTTTTTTTTTTTTCCTATTTGGGTGTTTTGCAGTCTTGTTAGATTTGTATTGCCTAGTAAATGTTCTTATAATCATGGTCATGTGAACCACCCAGTTTTTTCTTCCATTACTTAGTTTTCAGTTCTGATAAAAGCCAGGTGAGTTTCCTGGTGGCTGTGAGGACTCTGTGAGTAATAGCAACACTCTAGTGCCCTGAAGTTAGTGTGGGAAGGCTGCTAGGTGGTTATTTGTGTGTGTGAGTGACTATTTGTAATTGTTTCTTGTACAAGGTTAACATATAGCATACCGTGCAGTTCAAATAAAAATACTGTTGTAATCATTGGCCCTGTTAATTTTTGTGGATTGATGTCAAATTGCTGTTTTCTTTTGTGGTGACCTTTTGTTCTTCACAACGAGCAGATTTATTCTACGAGCTTCAAGTTAATTTGATATGTCGCTGTGTAATAAAATCAGGGTTCCTGCAGGTTCCAGTAAGTCAAATTTTAGACAATTTTAAGACCATAAAGATTGAAATTTAAGATCTACACAACGCATTACCAAAAAATATTCAAATCAAAGAAATTCTGAAAAAATATTCAATTAATTCAGTCATTAAAAAAGCATTAATTTAATCAACAGATAAATCAATCACATTACTAACCTCATTTCATTTCATTCAGCACTAAGTGCTAAGGGTGGGGAAAAAAATTCAGTCTTCTAGCGATTCACAATTATATTTTTTTTTAGGTAAGAATATATTGAATCGTAATGTGATTAAAAATTGAAAAAATCATCGAATCATGACCCCATGAATCAAATCGTAAGGTACCAAAAGATTCCCACCTCTAATAGACGGTAAGCTGTACATTTGTTTAATATTTCTCCGTGTTGCAGAAATAAGTCTATGCAAGAAAAGTCTACTTATCGTCACTCGTGTAACATCGAGTCTACTGGCAAACACGGTACCCCTGGATCAAATCTCGCTCAAACCAATTGATAATTCATTTAACTGATATCAGCCAAGTAATATAGATGTTATGTCATCGTGTATCGACCCCCCCCACATGTTGTTTTTACCTCTTTTGGGGGGG
Organism: Osmerus mordax; assembly: GCF_038355195.1. Lineage (NCBI taxonomy): Eukaryota > Metazoa > Chordata > Actinopteri > Osmeriformes > Osmeridae > Osmerus > Osmerus mordax. Next base: position 20,144,535 of record NC_090054.1, on the reverse strand, counting down.
GGGGGGTCCAAGTCTTAATTAGGGGGGCTCAAACCCCATCTGGCCATTTTTAAGACGTTTTAAGGCCTTAAATTTACAGTTCAGAATTTTTTTCTTTTTAAGACCCCTCAGGAACCCTGAATAATGCTTCTGCCACAAAATGATGCCTCGGACTTTCAACAGAGAATTGAAACAATGCCACTTCAGTTGGACATTCAAAAAGGTTTTTATTTTTTTCCTTAATTGGCCTGTCCTTGCCATACACGTTATACTGTAGAGTGAAGGCCAGGCTGTTACCTAAATCCACAAACCATCATAATCAGATCTGCAACTATTGCATAAATATAAAGCAACATACAGGTAATGCGCGAATGTGTGTATGACTAGAATGCAACACCAACAAAAACAAAAACAGGTTACAGTACTCAACTGGATGGCAAGGAGAGCGTCCCCTCACAGCAAAGCACGGCCACTCGCTCCGTCTCAACTTTGGTTTTCTGTGTCGTTTCTCAGAAGACAGAATCAAACGTGGTTCATGACAGATTCCCACACAGACAATGATGCGTGACAGAGAGGACTCGGATGTACCATGGAGGACAGAAGAAATGCGAGGCGGAACAGGGACAAGTGTGATTCTGGTTTAATGTCGACACTAGGGCGTTTCTCTCCCTCTTCTCCAAACAACCAAAAGCACCACATTAGAACATCCACATGAGGTACTTAAATCACACAGAAAAAAAAACAAAACAGAAGTAAACTTCACAAATAGTTGTGGTTGCTTATATCCTCACAGCAAAGAATGTTTCTGTGCAACGTAAATGTCTTCATCAAGATCGAGAGGATAGTTGACACAAAAAAAACTAACGGAAAAAGAGAATCAAAGCTCTCGTCAGCGCGCAAAAAACTCCCAAACAAATAAATATTGTAGAAGTTTGGAGAAGATCCAACAAACAAAAAAGGACTTTTCACTTCAGTCGGTCTGGAAGGAGGCCTAACTAAAGATCCAACATGTCTGATCTGTGTCCTGAACGTCAGTGAGTCTGGATCAGACCTGAAAAGGAGGTTCCTTTTCAAAGCTTCATAAATGACCTTTATTTGAGCGTTATATTTATATATAAATTTGTATTCTCCATAAATGTGCAGTGCTTAGTATTAACAATTACATTTGTAGTACACAATCTCTCTGGTAGTCTACTGGGTCCACTGACCCAAAGTGTGATATTGGTTGTATCCCTGCCCATCAAAAAAACAAGCCAATTCTATGTTAGCTGGAAAAACATCAAAAGGACAGTCATTTTTGAAGTGTGCTTAAAGTCAGTGCCCATTATAAACTGTTATAAAGATATTTTGCGTTAAACTGATGCTGGTATATTTCCTTATACTTCTTTTTTTGTTGTTGAACAACCACATGCATTACATTTATGGATAAAGATTTTACATTTGAGAATAAAACAAAAACACAAAATCAATAAAGATCATTAGCATTCGTAAACTAGGATCCTTTAATTTCCATTATCCTCAGTTTGTTTTTGCAGCAGTGGAGTCCTTTTGATCAGCCTCAGGTTTCAGTCTCAGGTTTGTATGGGTATTGTGTGAGTGTGTGTGTTTATGTGGGCCTACAGTTTATCTGCCCCGGGGTAGAGGCCCGGGGGTAGAGGCCCGGGGGTAGAGGCCTGTAGTTCCCTGCCCTCCTGAAGGCATTCACAGTTTGTCCGTGTCAGGAAAAAGAAAACTAAACCTCAAACTAAAACCCCCCTGCGGAGAGCGGCCCTGCTCCGGGGTCTCGCCCTCCTCGCCTCACTCGTCCTCGTCTTCCTCGCCCTCCTCGCCTCACTCGTCCTCGTCTTCCTCGTCCTCCTCGCCGTCGGAAAGCGAAGCGCAGGGCCGGATGGTCCTGTATCCGTCCAGCCACTTCTCCACCATCTGGGTGACCAGGGGGTGGTTCCTCCGCCGCGAGCTCTTCTGCATGGCCACCAGCACGCCGCCCTCCGTCACGCAGCAGTCCAGCCACTCCCTCAGCAGCCTCTCCTGCTGCTCCTCGTTCCCCATCTGCAGACGCGGGAACACGGGCAGGGCTCACACAAGCTAGCGGACGCAGCAGAGCTCTTAACATTGTGTACATTTTACTGACTTTGTGGCGTTTTTGTGCATTTTACTGGGATCGTACTGCGCAGAAATATGTGAATATAAAAAGGAAAAATGACAAAAGCAATACTAATACCGTATGGATGGGTCAGACCAATTAGAACACATAAGAGCTCATGAATATCCACGAGACTGTGGCACATCAAGCCGCGCCCCTTACCTCCTGCGCTGAGAGGAAGTGGACGTGGAGCAGCTTCCTGTCGCTGTCCACCAGGGGCAGGAAGGTGACGGTGACGTCATCATCGGTGTTGAGGTTGGCGCCCGCGCCGCGATTGTCGAAGCCATCGTTCTCCATGGCGACCAGGGCTGAGAAGTGACCCCGTGTGTAACCCAGGGCGATGGGGCTCTTCCAGCAGAAGCTCTGCTCCCACAGGAGGGGCAGGTACACACCTGGACGGAAGAGAGAGAGAGGACACGTCTGAGACGAGGCCTCCAGCTGGGGGGATGACAGAGCTAGGGGCTCTCTGTCTCTCTGTCTCTCTGACTGGTCCTCTCTCTGACTGGTCCTCTCTCTGACTGGTCCTCTCTCTGACTGGTCCTCTCTCTGACTGGTCCTCTCTCTACCAGGCTGCTGCTCTCTCTACCAGAGTACTCTCTCTCTCTACCAGAGTACTCTCTCTCCTCTCTCTCTCTACCAGAGTACTCTCTCTCTCTACCAGAGTACTCTCTCTCCTCTCTCTCTCTCTACCAGAGTACTCTCTCTCTCTACCAGAGTACTCACTCTCCTCTCTCTCTACCAGAGTACTCTCTCTCTCCTCTCTCTCCTCTCTCTCTACCAGAGTACTCTCTCTCTCGTCTCTCTCTACCAGAGTACTCTCTCCTCTCTCTCTCTACCAGAGTACTCTCTCTCCTCTCTCTCTACCAGAGTACTCTCTCTCCTCTCTCTCTCTACCAGAGTACTCTCTCTCCTCTCTCTCTCTACCAGAGTACTCTCTCTCTCTCCTCTCTCTCCTCTCTCTCTACCAGAGTACTCACTCTCCTCTCTCTCTCTACCCGAGTACTCTCTCTCCTCTCTCTCTCTACCAGAGTACTCACTCTCCTCTCTCTACCAGCACTCCGCCTCCAAACCTGGCAGCACTCACACTGTAAATCACCCTCCATCAGGCTGACATGGGTCTGGGCAGCCCTGGCTCCGCACGCAAACATCTCTCTCTCACACACAGGCAAATTAAAGCCAGACTGCTTCTATTACAGACCACAGTGGCCTGCCCTCCACCCTCATTGGCCTGCCCTCCACCCTCATTGGCCTGCCCTCCACCCTCATTGGCCTGCCCTCCACCCTCATTGGCCTGCCCTCCACCCTCATTGGCCTGCCCTCCACCCTCATTGGCCTGCCCTCCACCCTCATTGGCCTGCCCTCCACCCTCATTGGCCTGCCCTCCACCCTCATTGGCCTGCCCTCCACCCTCATTGGATACATGCAGGCTTTATTTTTTTCTCTACCCCACCCCCTACTACATCCTGTTCCTCCTTTCCTCCTCCCCCATAGCTGACGTGAGTTCCTGGAGAACAGGCCGTCCCGTTCTCCTTCACTCAGGCACGCCTCAGCCTCAGGGAGGGGGGGGGGGGTTTACAGGATTACCAGGTCAGCACGCCGGTTCCTCTTCAACCGCTACCGCGCTGCGGAGTACCCTCCGACCCCCCCCTGCCTCCAAGACATCAATCCCCAGATGGGAGCTCACTGCGGGGTGTTTACACGGGGACGCTGGCCTGATGGGCTCTGAAGGGGGGTCGGGGGTGTGAGAGCTATGCGCGGCATGCCGACACGCATGCGCTTCTCTCCTCACAGCAGCAAGCTGTCGCTAGACCCAGACAGCAGTCACTTCACATAGCAGCCCGGCGCTAACACTCGCATGCACACGATCAAAACAAACGTGTCGTAAAAGACGAAGAGCGCGGATGGCGGTGGCAGCTGTGAGGCGGCGAGGCTCACCTTGGAAGCGGGTGTAGCCCAGGGTCTCTCCCCGGAAGCTTTTGTAGTACTTGACTCCGTAGACGATGATGGGCCTGCGGAGGATGTGAGCCAGCACGAAGATGTGAGTCTGCTCCAGGCTGGCTCCAGGCTGGCAACAGAGGAGCACAGAGAGAGGACGTGACCATCACGGAGACATGACAGAGGTGTCAGCTCTCACAGGGGGGAGCTGTGTGTGTGAGGTGCACATGGTGGAGCTGTGTGTGTGAGGTGCACATGGTGGAGCTGTGTGTGTGAGGTGCACATGGTGGAGCTGTGTGAGGAGCTGTGTGAGGTGCACAGGGTGGAGCTGTGTGAGGAGCTGTGTGAGGTGCACAGGGTGGAGCTGTGTGAGGTGCACAGGGTGGAGCTGTGTGTGGTGCACAGGGCTGGTATGGCACACTGGCAGTTGAAGGTATGTGTTAGAAAAACGAGATGAATGTTAACCTCAACAGGATACTTATTTGTTGTGGTGTAAAAGAACATGAATGTGTCTTGCAGCAGAGAAATGAGCCAGTTGCACACATCTGACTGATAAAGGTGTCCCTCAGGAAGCTCTGCTGTACTTGCTGTCTGTGCCGGATACACGCCGGATCAGAGCAGAGGCGCTGCATAATTCATGTAGCGTTACTGCATGACTGCTGATATAGGAAAATACTACTTCCTGCTGGAGGAGACAGGGTCTTAATGAATCAAAATGTAAGTGTGTGGTGTGTGTACTTGGATGTCCAGGGACAGGATGTGTGTGTGTGTGTGTGTACTTGGATGTCCAGGGACAGGATGTGTGTGTGTGTGTGTGTGTACTTGGATGTCCAGGGACAGGATGTGTGTGTGTGTGTGTGTACTTGGATGTCCAGGAACAGGATGTGTGTGTGTGTGTGTGTACTTGGATGTCCAGGGACAGGATGTGTGTGTGTGTGTGTGTGTGTGTGTGTGTGTGTGTGTGTACCTGGCTGGCCAGGGACAGGATGTGTGTGTGTGTGTGTGTGTGTGTTTACCTGGCTGGCCAGGGACAGGATGTGTGTGTGTGTGTGTGTGTGTGTGTTTACCTGGCTGGCCAGGGACAGGATGTGTGTGTGTGTGTGTGTGTGTGTGTGTGTGTGTGTGTGTGTGTGTGTGTGTGTGTGTGTGTGTGTGTGTGTGTACCTGGCTGGCCAGGGACAGGATGAAGGCCCAGTCCTCCTGCCACTGCTCCTCCCTCAGGGAGAAGTGGAGCCCAAAGCTCTGGGAGTACCACGACTCCCACTCCTTCCAGCGTGTGTAGAACCTGGAGCACACACACACACACACACACACACACACACACATTTCAGATGTTGCCTTTAAGATAAAATGGGTTGTAAATTGCCTTCAGCCACAAGACCCCTGACGGTGCGTTTAGACTGCAGCGACGCGATGCGAGCGACAACGTTTTCCATTCATTTTCAATGGAGCCAGGCGAATCGCTTGCGTGGTGCATTGTGGGTAGCGACACGACGCAATCGAGTTGAGATTTTCTCAACTTTATGCAAATGAGGAGCGATTTTCGCTAGCTATGGCCAATCGCAGTGTGTTTTTTGTACTTTCAAATTCAGTCTCTCGTCACATTAGTTACGTAACTTTGTTCTGGTAACTAGCTAGTTACAGTAGTAGCCCGGCTGGAACTCCCTGGTCGTATCGACAGATTAGCAGAGACTTTGAGTAATATAATAAAACGTTTTTACATTTTTTGTATTGTCTATTAAACAGTTTTGTATTTTGTATACAAGTTGTATTTTGATCAATGTTGCGAGTACGTAAACCCAAGTCTGCACACTTGGCCATGACAACTACAACAGTGACTTTAGAGAACTACAATTCTACATTAATCTGTTTGATACGCCCCCACGCGAGGTGAACTGTGGGAAGGCGAGCGATGGCAAGCGATTTGCGTCGCTGCAGTGTAAACCCACTGTGAGAGCTGCTAGCTGACAAGTCATTAACTATGGCTGAACTTCATTCCCAGCCTCCAGCCTCCAGCCTCACCAGTGGGAGCAGTCGTGCAGGCTGTCGTGGAGGGTCTTTCGGAGGACCGAGTCCTTGTCGTAGATGCCCCAGGTGGCCTGCAGGACCGAGTCCAGCAGACAGTCCCCGGCCGTGCGGTTCCACAGCGCGTACAGCCGGCTGTCCAGCCGAGTGCCCAGCTCCAGGGACCAGTTGATGATGGGAGACTCCTCCTCCAGCTCTGGGGACAGAGGAACCAGGGACACCAGGGTCACACACACCACAAGACAGCCCTGAACCTGACCTGCACACACACACAACCGTGACCAGGCTCCCACGCACACACACACACACTCGCCGAGATGCAGACTATGTGGTGTGGATAAAATAATATTGTGTGTGTGTGTGTGTGGTGGGGGGAGGAAGTAGTCCTTCCGTGAGGGATCAGAGAAATCCTAAAACTCAATTAGCCTGATTAGCACACTCACACACACACACTCTCCCTTTCTCACACACACTAGAACACACACTCCCTTTCTCACACACACTAGAACACACACACTCCCGTTCTCAAACACAAGTCTGCAGTTGGCCAAGAAAGCTGGTAGTAATAGGGAGTCAGGTGGCTGAGCGGTGAGGGAATCGGGCTAGTAATCCGAAGGTTGCCAGTTCGATTCCCGGTCATGCCAACTGACGTTGTGTCCTTGGGCAAGGCACTTCACCCTACTTGCCTCGGATAAGAGCGTCTGCTAAATAACTAAATGTAAATGTAATACAACTACAGAGTCAGGCATCTTGTATAGTATACGAGGGGAAAATAACCAAAGGTCTGCCAACTGCAGTGGGATGAGCTCCTGAGCTCCACCTGCTCCACCCTGCGTTGTGTCTGCAGGGACGTGCCACCTGCTCCACCCTGCGTTGTGTCTGCAGGGACGTGCCACCTGCTCCACCCTGCGTTGTGTCTGCAGGGACGTGCCACCTGCTCCACCCTGCGTTGTGTCTGCAGAGACGTGCCACCTGCTCCACCCTGCGTTGTGTCTGCAGAGACGTGCCACCTGCTCCAGCCCCACAGCCCGCTGTGACACGGCCGTGTTTACCTTTCTGGACGTCCCTGTCGAGAACTTCGTCAAACAGTTTCTCCTGAACCGGCGGGGGAAGGTCCTCGATGTCTGCAGACAGAAACACAACAACCGGGATTCAGAAACACAACAACCGGGATTCAGAAACAAGTTCAAGGGACCCTTGAGGGATTGCTCGTCATGCTGCTGTGAAAAAGGTCATGTTTTTTAATAACTACTGAGACGAAGTTCATAGCTAACGGCAGGGGAGGGGGTCATGGTGTCTCGCCCATGATGAGAACACAGTGGAAAGAACAGTTAGTTGGTGAGATTAGGTTTAATTACAGCAGGGCTGCAGGTCTCAATCCTGTCTACTCAAACTGCATACCAACACGACCAGCTAGACAAGACTGTTCAGACATGTTCTTTGTCGAGGTTTGTTTTTTTTCCTTTTGTATTTTTTATTCCTCCACACAATGACTAGAACTCCTTGGTGTTCTCGGAGCAACTGACAACAGTAGCGGCCATTCTTCTGGCTCCACAAGCGACTGCATTGACTGTGTTCCGGAACAGAATGGCTTCTATGCTGGCCAGGAGCCAAGGTCCGCACGGTTTCAAAATACTCCACATTCTGGACCTTAAGGATTACCAGGCCAGCAGCCCAAGACCGCGCCACAACGGTCTTGGGCTGGAATGCAGCTCAAACAGCGCTCTTTACCAAGACCTTGGCAGACACGACTACTATTCTTGCTTTGGACAAGAAGCCCAGTTGGCAAGGTGGTTTAGATGGAGTGAAATCACCCCCAAACATGGAGCCAGAGAGCGTTGAGCTGAGAGCTGGCGGGAAACAACCACACCATTATGCTGTTTCCCCCCCAACATGTCTGCCACATGCAATTTCATTGTAAAACAAACAAGGGTTCTATTCGTAAACTATGCACGTTAACTACTCAAAAAGGTTCCCTTCTACAACTCAGGAGGAGATAGGATACAGCTGTTATGGTTTTAGGCTTAGCAAACTAGAACATCTGTACTAGACTAGACTACAATACTTGAAGGGGGTCTAGATAACTGCCAACAGTAGATTGTAAGTATCTAAAAACAGCCAGCAACCTCCTACTCCTCCACCCATTCCTCCTCCTTATGCTCCCCCTCCTCCTCCCCCTCTTCCTCCCCCTCACCTGCGGGCAGGGTGAAGGTAACCAGATCAGTGAGGAAGAAGCAGGTGAAGTCTCCCTTGCGCTGGTGCAGCGATGCGGCTACTTCCCTGCGGATCTGCTCCGTGAGCTCTGGACACACCATGGCAGGGATGCACTTAGCAGCCTGCTGTGACACCTGCAAACACACACCAGCATTGTCACTTCCTGCAAACAAACACCAGCCTTCTCACTTCCTGCAAACACACACCAGCCTTCTCACTTCCTGCAAACACACACCAGCCTTCTCACTTCCTGCAAACACACACCAGCCTTCTCACTTACATTTACATTACATTTAGTCATTTAGCAGACGCTCTTATCCAGAGCGACTTACAGTAAGTACAGGGACATTCCCCCTGAAGCAAGTAGGGTGAAGTGCCTTGCCCAAGGACACAACGTAATTTGGCACGGCTGGGAATCGAACTGGCAACCTTCAGATTACTAGCCCGACTCCCTCACCGCTCAGCCATCTGACTCCACTTCCTGCACGGCCTTGTCACACCGGCTGCATCATCGGTTACGTTTGACATCGAATCAGGGCTTTCGTGATGCTGGAAGGGTGGGAGGGGGATTGGAGATGTAGCCCTGAGGGGGAAATGGCCTGTTTATTCAGAGGACAGACAGGTTACTCTCTGTCTTCATCTCTCTGATCAGGGGATAAGAGAGCAGGAAGCATCCAGATAATCTGGGATCACACGGGCACAGTCGACACAAGCTCTAGACCTCCTGCAAGCTCCCACAGGTTCATGCACCCAGCCCCGTCCACCTCCAGAACTCCCTTTCCCAGAGGGCCATGCTGGTGGATGACAGTCTGGGTCAGGGAGTTTGCTAATCTGTCAGGGAGCGTAGGAGCACTCCGCAGTCACAGGAAGGCCCTGACGTACAGGGCTAGCATGCTAACCTGCTGCAGAAAGGAAACCTATCACCACAACTCTGATGTGAAACATGGTTTGTGGTTGACACGCATCTAGGGCAACCCTGAGGGAAAATGAGAGTTTTGGGCCCGCTTCCAAACGCCTTCCCTCTCTTCTATTCCCATGACCCTTAATAACCACCAAGCATTGGCATCCTGGCAACGGTCTTCCGACCTGGAAGAGGTTATGAAAGGGGAGAGGGGTTCCCTGGATGGCCCAGCAGGACTGGGAGTGGGCCCTGACCTCTGTGAGCAGCACAGCCAGCATGTCTTGTCTCTGGAAGCGGATGGCCAGGTGCACCAGGGTGAAGCCGTCGTCAAACGCAGACGGCCGGTTCAGCAGACGCACCTCGTCTGACTTGAGCTGCCGGGCGATGTCGCCTCCGGACGACTTGTACGCCTCCACCGCTGCCAGGTCGCCCTCCACCACACCTGAGAGAGGAGAGATAGTGAGATAGAAAAGAGACAGAAGAGATAATGAAACACGTAAGAAAACACTACACCAGAGTTGATCCATTACAGAATTCACCCCTACTCAGACTCACATACGTTTTCACTACATCTAGGCCAAGGTCAATGACAAGGGCACATGTAATTTACTATACTGTTGGCCGTTTGCTAGAATCAAACATCCCTCTGACTTTTGCCAAAGCTCTTCGTGTTTGGGAAAAGAAACAAGTGAAACACTGCAGGGTGATGAACGGGGTGCGGAGAGCTACGGTGGACAGCACAGCAAGAAAACTACTACGGGCTTCACAACATTCTGTTGATCTTTCTGGAATTTCCCACGCAGACGTTACACAACATTGCGCCCTGCTGAGACACTGTTCTATTAAGGACCGCACACAACGCCCAGTAACAGCCTCTGATCCAGGCACAGGGGGGTTCAGACGCAGGGACACGGAGGAGGGAACACCAGGAGAGGGAGGACTGGACTGGACCGTGCCATGCAGAGCTGTCCACTGATTGGTGAGGAGAGGAAGGAGGGAGGAGCTACATGGTGGGATCTCCACCATTTTACACAACAGCCAATCAGAGTGGGCGTGCCTGTTACTCTCACTCTGTCCTCACGGTATCCTCCAGAAACGAACGTTCTCTAAACACTGGAAGATTTGAATATGAGTCACAGTGCTTTTTTCCCCCCCAACAGAAATCATTCCCTACATACATCTGCAGGCAATGATTAACCATTAGTTATTAAGAGGGACACCAAAGGTCAAGTTAACTGGTCCCCTGCCGTTCTCGATGGACAACATTCACCCAATGGAGAGGAAAAGAGCACTATTTTGTGAGGAAGCCAGGTTTTGTTTTCCCCGAGTCTCTGCTCTTTGCGAGGAAACAATTTGCGAGGCTGAGGAACTGGGTGGGGGGGGGGTGGGCGGGCCTGTTCACAGCAGCCAATGACTGATCGTCAGCAGGGGGAAGCAGGAAGCCACACCCTCCTATCGTCTGTCAGGGATGAACCTGCTGCCGGGCCACATATGGAGGCAGCAACACCAGCGCCTCGGCGAGGGAGCAGCGCTCTGGAGCAGCGCTCTAGAGCAGGCGCTGCGTCACAGGAGATCCCAGTGTTTTGACACATTTCCAGCTGGCGTTGCCGACTGCACAGGCTGCAGCCACACCAGCCCCAATCTGGGACAACAACACAAGCATAAGGAGGACACAACTCCAGAAACGAGAGGGCAAAACGCCAGTCGTCAAGTGAACTTGATAACCAACCTGAGATGGCCTCTAAAATATTAATTGGATCTGGAATGAGGCATGCGCTGGAGAACAGAATAACGCAGGGGAGATCAATCGTAGAGGGATGTTAGATAACACTAACACACTGTTGAATGACAAAGTCATTCCAAGGCTTGAGAGATCCCCATTGTGTTGCAAAGCCTACTCTCTCAGGTTTAACATGTGACTGAAAGGGTAGCCAGGTTCAAAAGAAGTGTTTTTGTTAGTAAACATGCACAGGAAGCGCATGTAACCTGACAACAGCTGAGCGTACATAACAGGACCTGCAGACCGCACTGTGAAGGTCAGATACTCCAGATTCAATGCAAGAACTTGTTTATTTTTGACTTGTGCGGAGCCAGTAGGTTATTTTTAGTGCTTGTGGTCCTCCATGCAGCTGGGGCAGACTGAGTCCTGCAGGCCAACTGTTCACTAGCTCAGGGTCTGTCCTGGCTGTGCTAGCCTGTGAGGGAAAACCCAACTGAAAACAAGACAGCCAAACCAACCACGACTTCACAGAGGAGGAGGAGGTCTTAACCGGTATAAAAAGATAAGATAATCCAAGTGTGTGTCCTTTGCATTGGAGCTGCAGGAAATAGGTCGAATCAAGTCGCGAGAGGAGGGAGGCAGAGCTAGAGGGAACCCTAGAGGGATGGAATCCTACAGGGAATCCTGAATGTCACCCAGACTATCTCCATCCACAGAGACGGTCGCTCTAACCACAGAGAAAGCACGTTCTCTGCTGCTGACGAATCACTTGGAGAGGCACGCACACACACACACACACACACACTTGAGCAGGGGAGAGCCGGCTCTATCGCTCAGCCTGCTAGACCGTCTGTGACAGGGCTGGTGGGGATGCTGCTCAGCCCAGCACACCAGACTGATCTGTCAGGGGAGGAAGAGCCTGCGGGAGGTAGGGGGAGGGAGGGGGGACCAGAGGAGGGAGTCCGTAGGAGGGAGAGTGGCGTAGGAGGAAAAGTGTTGAGAGAGAGAGGAGGTGGACAGCAGGGGAGGAAGGCAGGGAGGCTGGGGAAGAAAACATACAGATGTATAAAGAGACCAGAAGCATGAAGCTAGGCACAAGCTCCCCACTGTCCAACCCACTCCTCCTCCTCTTCCTCCTCCTCTTCCAACCCTGCTGAACTACATAACGCAGTAGGCGGCTGTACCAGCAAACTACTTGATGTATTAGGAGGATGTTTAATGTTTGTCTTGGCCACATGCAGGTGTACTACGACATCCATCTCCACAACAAGCAACCAATCAGGGGAGCATCCTCACCTGCACAGGCGTTGAGAAACAGCCAGTCAGTCCTCCTCATCCTGTTCTTGATCTGCTTCAGCTTTTTAAAGTCCACCTCCAGCTCCTCCTGGCTCCCCCCCGCCCCCTGCGCCAGCTCGATCCTCTGGAAGTCCATCTTGACCTCTGCGTCCCTCCTCGACGTCGGAGGAGACCTTCTCTGGCTGCCGCTGCAGCCCACCACCCCTCCTCCGAGCCCCCCGCCTCCCCCCCCGACCACCACCCCCCTGCGGTTGTCCCTGTCCTGCTCGTTGAGTATGGAGGGGGGCTGGCTCTCGGGCTCCGTGGCCAGTTCGATTGGCTCCGCCAGGCCGTTGGGCGGCCTGGGGTGGTCACACACCACGCACTTTCGTGTTTTGGGCCAGTTCTCGTACGTACAGGCAGCACAGGTCCAGTGCTGGGCGTGAGTGTTGAGCCGGTTGCGGTCGTTGTACTCCTCGCAGGGGTCCGTGGGCGAGGAGGGGGGGGCGGGCCGGCACCCTGTGCCTGAGGTCTGGGGTGACTCTGTGGGGCTGCGGGGTTGCAGGGGGTGGCCCTGGTGGAGGTGGTGCTGCTGCCCCGGCTGACGCTGACACGAGCATTGGGTGCAGCGGATGGCTCGGGGCCAGTTCAGGTAGGTGCACATGTGGCAAGACCACTTGCTGGGAGTCTCCGGGGCGTCTGAGATGCGGACCCGGGGACGGGCGCTGGAGTCTGGGCAGATGAGGAGGCTGGAGCCCCCCTGGGGAGGGCTGTTGCTCTGGCTCAGACTTGCAGGGTCCCACTGCTGGAGCCCGGCGTCCAGGCTGGGGCTGTTTTTAAAGGGCTCCTCCGTGATAATGGTGCCCCCGCTGGGCCTCTGGGCACGGCACATGGTACACTTGATAGCTGAGGGCCAGTTCTCAAACGTGCAGTAGTCACAGGCCCACTTGGCACCCAGCTCAGTCATGGTCGCTCTGCTCCACCACTGGGGGTGGCAGCTGCTCGGAGGCACTCAGGTCGACAGGCAGGCTCTGGGAGATCACACAGGCAAGCAGGATGCTGGAGGGACACACAGGTCGACACGGTCAGGTGGTGTCTCTCAAACTGCCCACACACACGCGTATATATATATATATATATATATATATATATATATATAGGCCTACATGCAAACATTATTTATAGAACACTGACATGTACAGGAGTGAATCATATTTTGTCATGAAAATGGGGTGACCAAGGCAGGGGAGCGTATTTTTTTCTTCTTCTAACAGTTCGCATTTTAATTCTAAAAGCAAAAAGACATACCAGTCTGAAGTGTAGGGGGGAAACGCGGCTTTCACATGATTACAACTTCAGAGGATCCACATAGCACTCTAGCATTACACAGCTGGGCAAGGTAGGGCGAGCAGGCCAGAACAAGGCAAATTTGCAAATACGGGTTGAACTAGATATGGTAAATTTGAGGATCTCCTCTGCTTCAGAGTGAAACCCAAGGAGCAAGGTGCTATGCGCTGCCAGCACATCTGACTTTTATTTTTTTCATGTCTACGTACATGCATGAAGTGTAAACAGTTCCGGAGATGTCCTTCAAAAGTGCCCTCACTACAAATCTGACCTGAAGTTCAAGTAGCCAGACACAAAGGTGGACCAAAACAACCATGCCTCGCACAAACCTGACGAAAGAACAAACAGTTCCTGTAAAGTTGCACGTCATTGCAGACTGCAATTAGATACGCCAACCGAAACAGTGTATGGGCGTAATTATTAACAACAACAACAAAATGCCTGAAAAATGATTTCTAAAACCAAACCTGTATGTCAGAGGATTAGCTGCAACTTCATATATGATCACAAGAAAAAGTCATGACTGCTACATTTTACATCAGCAAAACGCATAGCAGTTCTATTTTACCTGCCATCTTGATCCAGATAAAATGTCTAAACGTCTGTTATTCAAAATGTGTTAAACAAAAGTTAAACAGTCAGTCGGTTAAGGTCTTGGACAGTCGGTCGAAAAGCCCAACTAGAAAGCTACCTTGCTATCTGACTTTCTTTGACGACCCAGGACAATGCGTATACTGTAAACAACAGCTTCCTTGCAACGTCGTTTTAATTTAGGTGGAGGTTTTTGGTTGTGTTGCTTACTTTCAATCAGAAAGCTGGATAAGGGCTACGGAATACATACGTATTTCAGCACTTTCAGGTAGTGTGCTAACTCTAGTAAACTATTACCAACTACCACATGCAGGCTGAGAGCTAGTTAGTGCCGTGGTTGTCTAACTACCAACTGGGCAAAGGCGTCGCTAGCCTTGTAGGTAGCTAGGGTGCAACTAGCCTAACCTCCAAGTGTGGAAACCATAGATGTGCTGGAAACTAGTGGTGCAGGATAGTCTCTATTAATTTCCCAACCGACTACGCTAACAAATAATAAAGTTTGTCGACAGAGTAATCTTGCAAAATTCAAACATTCCCGTAATACCTGATTTGCGTGCCGGCTATTAACAGCTAGCTAGCTAAACAGTTTTATCAAGCCAGGCAACATTGTCAATGAATGCTAGCTAACTACAGTACCCTCCGCCAGCTTGTACGTTTGCTACTGTTACGTTAGCTAGCTAATGCACATAAATTAAATCTAAATAACACACAAGTCTCACTACAAGAAAACTTCCCCCCCGTTTCAATCTGTAACGTTTGTAGTTTATGCATGTTTGAGACAATGGAAACCATTTGCAGGGTGGCCTAAGTACAAAAGTGCTGTACCTTTTCCTGTGTTTACACTCCTCTTCAAGGCGATACCACAACAAACCTTCCCCAGTCTAATCCCCCACCGTGTGTCCCGCGGCCAACAAGTTTATTTACCCAGAAGCCGCATATTTAGGTTTTTGCGCCCCGTTCGTTCGGAGCGTCGATATCCACATACTAAAAAAATCGACTCCCGTCCCTCTGCTGTCTGTTTGGGGCTTTAAATCATTTTAATCCCCATTTCCAACCGCCGATGAGACGGTCTTTAATGGCGACGTAGAGAAAAAAATACAGGGGCAGGAGGATTTACCACCTGGATATGCCGAACAGGCTGATTGGTCTAGCTCCTCTGTATTCCTCAAACTGACCTATAAGATTGTACTTCTTTATTTTGCGAATCTTTATAAAGTACTTTTTCAAATGTCTGTCTCAAATGTCTAAATGCTGCAATATCCTAATTCATTTAATCGTCTTTATTAAATTGCAGCCACGCTATAATTATTTGTATTTTATGATCGTATTTCGCTCATCTTTCTCGCTCGCTAGTAATGGGAGCTAAAATGGTGATGTCATCGTTTGAGAAATACTGCAGCATACTGTACTGATAGAAATGAATTGTTTTCATGGACACCTTCATACAATTATGGCAGTTCAGATAAGATGCCCCCTAAACTAGTGAAGTTAATAACCTGAACAGTGGTATAATAATTTGACCCTCATATTTTAAAGTAAATAGATGTGGATGCTACTGCTGCATATTATGAGAGACTGGACTGTTTATTTGTTTACATCGCAGCCCCTCCTACCGCCAAATGACGTATTACTGCACAACCATACTAGGTTACCTCGTTTTATCGCCTTTGAAACAAATCCTTTGGAGGTTGTAGGTAGTGATTTCAAGCACAGATTGCACATATCGGTATAATATCTTGATTTTTTTTTTGTACTATTGTGCACGTGGAACGGTGAACAAACAGTACAAACGGGGAACATTTACAAATTAATTTTCTCCCAGTTAGATTGGATTCCTGGGCATGCGTACAGCAAGGTGTGTGAGACACTCAAATGCATCATGTTCAGTCATAAGTATTTTGACTTCTTTATTTGTTCATTACTTAAATAACGGTTTCCCACTAAAATCAGCTATTTAAACATAAGGTTCTTGGCTTACATTGAGTACAAATTACACAGCACCACCACCAAAGAGCAGGTCTCTTTTTTATCATCCCCCAGTTTATAGGATCATAAATCGTAAATTGTCGCCCAACAAGATTGGTTATCTATCATGTCCAACCCATTAGACATATCTAGTAAACTGAGGTGGGAAGTGTGATTAGACTGTGCTTCAAGGAGGCAGGACAGGAAGTCAGGTTGCAGGTGTCGCCTGCAAGCTTTCTACTTGTGTCGAGAGGCAGATTAATATTACCAGATGAAAGTTCTCTCAAGTTACTTCATCCAATATTCACTGTATCCTCTCTTCTAAAAAACACCCCACAGGGGAACCCAGTCCACCCCCTCCCTAACTGAGATGCTCATAAATAAGTGCTATGTTTGCAATCCCCCCACCCTCTACTGTACATTCAATATTGATTAAGTAACCCTAACACTTTATTTCAGTGCTCCAAAAGAAGAGCCTATTGATTTCACACACGACTTTGTCATTATTAACATTTTGTGATGAATAATTTGAATAACATTTTAAGTACCAGTCCTTAAATGATTATGCGACATGATGCGACCATATAAGACAGTGAAAGCTTGATGATCGCAGGGCAGAAAGTGTGATTGGCTGTGGGGAAAGGAAGTCCTTAAGAGCTTCCTTCCACGCCGATAGTCAAATCCAAACAGTAAAATTATCGGACTTCCAAACGAACTGATGAGAATGAAATGCTGTAAGTCTTCTAGTGGTAGTATGCACATCTATCCACATAGATGCAAATGTCTCCACCTGTCTGCACCCAGTCACTCTCACAAAGCCTGCGTCACGGGATCACTTCTTAAATTTCACTGGCCAGTATCTACACGAATGGTCGCACATCTCCTTCTAAGATAGCGTAGCGGCCAGGCCTACCATGCAAGAGGCTCCTTCAATAACAACTGCAAATGATGACAGGGTTTAACGTTTACAACTGTAGACGAGAGCGAGCCAAGCCGCTTGAACTCTAGAGATGTGTGGAGGTGTAGAGGGAGGGTGAGCGATCTAGGAACAACTAGAGAAGTAGATACAAGGAGCTGGTTCACATTGTAGGATGAACATAGATGGTGACTAATCCCTGTCAGCGGCCTAATTACAACCCTAGCAGTCTGTTGTGTTTTGTTTGCAGTCATGGTGGGGCACCACTGTGGCTATCTGAATGGAAGGCACTGGGTACTGAACAGAAGAGTTGTTATCACAACATTTAGGTCCTCGCACAAACATACTAATCAGCTCTGAGTACATTTAGTTTGTAATAGGGTTTGACCACAAAGGAAGGCAGATGGCTCTTTGCAATGTTCCCAGCAACACACACACACACACACACAGCCTAGACATCACAGGGCCGTGAAAGGACAAAAACTACCATCACAATCTGATTCCCCGTCTGCCTTACGATTCTTACCCTCAAGTGTGCCATTTGCGGTTTCCCCTTAAAGCATTGCATTTGCAAAGAAACGTAATGTTTAAACGTGGAGGAACACACAAACACACACCTCAGGAAGAGAGAGTAGCACGCAACGCAGAACCCAGTCACCTTAAGACACTATGACCCTGTTATCCTCTGGTAGTTATCAGTCAGTAGTCATGGAGACAACGTTTACGTGATAAGAAGTGGGTGGAAGAAGCAGACAAGTGTGCAGATGGATGTACAGTTTCTTATTTAGTGGTAGCTCTTAGTGAGGCAGCAGCAGTTCAAGAATCTTAAGCATCTGGTTAGTAAAACTCCAGTAAGGTTTGTTTGCCCTGTGAACCCTGTTACAACGCAAAACAAGCTGATTAAGCTCTGTTCGGGTGGTCAAGGTAGCACAACATGACAGCATTGGTTAAGCACAACAAAGAAATCTGCTAAAGTTGTTAAGTGCAGCAAAGCGCATACAATTTCAGTGTTATTCAAGAACAATGAGGCATTGACATCTGTGTCAATGAAGTGACATTAATAATTGTTACTTTAACAAAAGAGGATTATAGTAAGCACCCATTATAGTGGCAACGTAACATTTTCGTTTGGAATCTATATTTTTTTGTGATGTAAATAGGCAACCGCTCAAGTCATAAAAGACAAACTATTGATTGTTTAAGGAAAGGAAAACCTAACATTTGAAAGGCCAAACAGCGAGTCAGAACCTTGCAGACTGAATAAACAATATTACACATAAATCTCTTTTCTTTGTAATAATCAAATTGCTAAACAAAACAAAAACAAATGATTACCATTCCCCTGTCTCACTAAAATGAATAGTTTGAAGGCCGCAGAGCATTTTTCCCTTTGCTTTTCTTAAATAAATTGTTTAAAAGAAGGCAAAAATAGTGCAAGAGGTAATGGTATAACTGGATGCGCAGAGTTGGAGATGCAGTGAGTGTGCAGCATGATTCAGAGAGAGGTCTGTCTGCAGGGACAAGGGTGGCCCGCTAGTCAGTATAAATTCGGTGACGTCCTCCCTTGCTTGCTGAAACATTCACATCCACTAGGGCAACCCCCCTGTTCCTGGACAAAAAGGTTCCCCCCCCCCCCCCCCCCCCATCAGACAGACAGTTAGGACTGCACAGGCAGTAAACTTCCCCCTCAAGGTGGCGATCAAACTGGGACAAACAGAAATGAACCAAGCGGAACCCCACCTGCGCATGCCTTTTGTTTTCAGGGCTGGCACTTCCTTTCTTATATATATATATAAAGATGTCTATCGTTGATACCCAGCTCTCCTGTTGAGTCCTGTGTGTCACCCACAGCACCATCCTGTGGCTTTGCATCTACGAGGTCTGTGAGCCGGGGGCGTCTCCGTCCAGGCTGAGGGCAGCGGGGCGACCCTGTGCCAACACTCCGGCAGGAACCGGCGCCTCGCTCACCAGGTTCTCGTACTCGCTACTGTCCTCATCCTCTTCGTCCTCATCCTCCTGCCCTGCAGCTTGTCTGTCCAGAGAGTCGGAGCTGGAACCGTCTCCGTTGCCCAGGTAGGGGGTGCTGGGGCTGGGACCAGCGCCCACGCTCAGGCCCATGCCCATGCCCATACCCAGGGGTCCGGGGGTGGGGTGGCCTGGGGAGCCCACAGCCTGGGGCCTGGGCAGCAGCGCAGCACTGGTGGGAGAGGAAGAAGGCAGCAGCAGCGAGTTGACCTGGGAGGAGAGGTCTGTGTAGGCAGGGGGGTTGGTGGAGGTACCAGGTCTCTCTGGGGCAGAGGGGGTGTGGAAGGCTACCCGGGAGAGGAGGGGTGTGTCTGGGGGCTCCATGTTCTCCTCCGGGCCGGGACGGGCCTCTGCGTTCTGGGCCTCCTGGATTCCTAAAGGTCAAACGGGGAACATTTTAAAAACTGGACTGCATTTATAAAGCGCATTTTAACAGCACCTAATGGCACACCCAAAGCATTTGCCTCTCATTCACACACACAGTCACACACCAGCAGGGCGGGCACTGGCCTGCCCACCAGGAGCACCTCGGGGCTCAGTGTCTTGCCCAGGTAAACTTCGACACATGCCACAGCCGCCCCACGAAACACGAAGAGCTGAGTTCAAAACAGCTGAGGTGAGACTGAACACAGTGTTTGTTACGCTCACTTACTTCTCTCTTCCTCTGCCGTTTTTCTTTTCCTGAGAGCGATTTGTTGTTTGAGTTTGTTCACTTCCTCCTGGCATTTCTCCTTCACACGTTCACTCTGTTCAACCTCTGCACACACAGCCTAGAAACATGAGAAAATTACATTTAAAAAAAGATTTATTTTGGGGTGTGGGGAGCAGACATCTTTTCCACAAAAACAACACTCTACATTTTGTAGAACTATATCTATACTTCCATTATTTTACCTTATGTAAAAAACACAATGTGGAACACATAAGATCTCACCTGTACTTTATCTTGTAGTGCACTGTAGACCTGGAATATTGTTCTGATATCCTTCATCACACCGTCCTTGTCAAAGAATTCGGCTCTGCAAATCAGATAAAGGTGTGAAGTAAGTTTCAGAGCACATGAACAAAGACAACCACAAGCTGTGACTCACTCATGCTCTTAACCTGCACCATGGCAACAGAGTGGCGGAGAGAGCTGAACTGTTGTCAAGGCAGCATATTCGATTTCCCCAGCGGGCCTCTGACCACACAGAGCTATCTGTCAGTGTCTACTGTATCAGCTGGAGTTTAAACAGAGAGCAGTGATCTCATCAGGACTTCCTAGAGAGGATGAATCCCTCAGTCTGAGGACTATCCCACAGCACTAAGCCCCAGTGAGAGTGACACTGAATACCTTCAGATACATTCATTCACTTATTTAACTATTATAAGTCCATCTAATGGCAATTCAGTATGCATAAGCCACTTTATCTCAGTATCCGATTGCACAATGTTGACCATTCACGATGCTCATTATTCTTATTTTTACATATATTTTATTTTACATTTAAATTGTTGTATTCTTAGATTGTTTAGTTCTTAGAAATAGTTAAACTTTTGTACTTTTGCTTAATTTAAGATCTGTATATGTTTAGTGTTTTGCACCTCCCTGCCACAGTAAATTCCGTGTTTGTATAACATACATGGCGAATAAACCGAATTCTGATTCTGATACACACTTAGAAAGAGACTTACATGCACATGCATAGAGACAGTCTTCTGACCTATCACAGGGAGGGAGTGACTGTGTGGGATAATTAACAGTATTCATCGATCTCTGAGTATTTGGGGGAGCCCTAAAATGTATATCTATGAGAAATCCCCCCACACACAACATTTCACCAGAAAACTTTTTTTTTTTTGTATGTAAAGGAGCGGGATGATGCTAAAATTGGGGGGACGATTCCTAAAGAAAGGCTCCACCCCTCCCTCTCCTGAAAGAGCCCCTTACCCGTGCTCTTTGATGACCTTGGCATAGTTGAGTGAGGTGTTGGGCACAGAGGAGACTTTGTACTCCTGCTGGCTGGTGTTGCCCAGGTTGGGGATGCTGAGAGTCACCTTTTGGTTGTACCTGCTGGATGGGAACTCAAGGTTAGCCTAGCCTAGCTTAGCATCTCATAGACTTATCACTGGAAGTGCACATTTAGCATTTACTTAGCATTGCCTGTATCCTCTCCTGGGGAAAATCAGCTTAAAATATTTGTGTTACTGCATGAGGTGCCCTCTGTGTGTGAGGCAGGGGTCTGTCCTACTCACTTTTGGAAAACAGCAGATTCTACACGTTTATTTATGAAGAAAAAACACAAATGTACCTGCTGTTGGGTCTGAACAGGACGTACTCCAGGGCGTGCGTGGAGCAGTTGGCTGTGGAGATGAAGCTGAAGAGGAGGAAGACGAGGTCAGGCATGCCGAGGAGCCGCGTCAGCTGCTTGTGGAGGATCTGTTCCCTGAACGACATCTGCTGCTGCGTGTTCTTCCTGAACCGGTACCAGCCGATGACATTCTGTCCCAGAACAGGAAGTTGTGGTTAAAAGGTTACCGGCAAAGCGTGTCGTTAAGGAATGAATACCCCGTTGTACTTTGGAAGAGAACACTTACTTTTCGTCTACCTTTGAGTATTCTATTAAGGCTTTCCTCGTTGACTTTGCCCGCGAAGTCATAAAAGCTGGAGAGAAATGCAATCAAGTATGTGTGAGAACAAAGTAACATGGCACTAGTGATTGTGATCTTAACTAGCCTGAGCTAGAGAGATTTAGACCTCATACTTAGTGGTAGGAGAGAGCCATCTACTGTTCAATGACAATACAAACACTCATTTGTTTTAGATGAAAGGCATCTGGTAACAAACCACATATCAATCTCATTTTAAGGATGGGTATGTCAATGGACGAATAATTAATGAGTATTTTTACAATATTAAGCCTGTTAGCACTGACTAATGTCTGGGCTGTGTCAAAAAGGTGAAAAGAACCAAAACCAACCTAAATAGTTGTGCACAAGGTTCATGATTATGGATTTCTGTGAAGGAAAGAGAACAAGCATTGGTATCAATATCACAGCTTTCCCTGTGGACCAACTATAGCTGCTGTGAGATAACGACACCTGTTCGTCTAGTTTGACAGAATTACAAAGACATTTAGTAAGCGAAAATGTACCACAAAAGGCTGGTTGACGGAGGTCTTACCTACGACTTGGAGCAGCTCTGCACTGCTGATCTGTGTGTCACTAATACTAACAGTCTCCTCTTGTCTGACTTCACCTAAAAGGAAGCCCTCCTGCAAAAAAAGAAACATATTCAAATTAATTTAACTAAACAGGATTGAGTAATATTGACATGAAACCAACACGTTAAATCCATAGCACATAATTTTTGTCGTCAGATCAAGTAACACGTTTCAGGATATAATAAGTCTTGAACTTCTCGAAAATGTACAAGAAAGACATCGGGTCATATGACCAATGTACAAGGAAAAAGGTGCCTGCTTTGGTATGCAAATAATGCGGAAAGCCAGCCAACGTTATCAAACACTTTCAAATAAATCCGGACACAACTACTGTACTGTATACCTAACAGTTAGCTCTAGTTAGCTAATAATACACTGGCACCACCATTCGACTCACCTTTCTGAAAATAATTCACTAATTGACAAAACTATGTGCTTGTCTACCTAAACAGCTAGGTAGAAAATGCTAACCAATTTGCTAACAGAGCCCCAGTTTGACAGGTTTTAAATCCCTGTTGAAGATAGCTTGCTAGCAGTACTGTACAGTAGTAGCACTGGCAGGCTAATCGAATGCCGAGCCACCAGCCAACTTGGTAGTTAGAACCAACTGACCTCGATGACACAGCACCAACACTACCTACTAAACAAACAGCTCAGTATTCATACGAACTATGGGGTAGCTAGCTAGCAAATAGTTTTGTTAAAAGATCATACAACAGCGAGCTAGCTTTACCAAAATGTTAGCTATATTATCACGGAAGTCAGTTGACAGCTATTTGAGCTAACTTGGCGCTAGGCTAGCTAATAGCAACAGGAAGACAGTGGGATCACCCAACTGAATATCTCCCAAAGACACCACTGTATTCACAAGTGCGCTCACTATCTGGTTACTAAGTAAACGCATTTTTGGTACTTACGTGATCTGAGTTGCTGTTAGCGCTGTGATAACACACAGAGCTAAAAGTATAACCCGAAATGGATGCCGCCATGATGGAAACATCCCCATCTACAGTTTCCCAGTACCCCCTGCGGTTGTCAACGTCAAACTACTGAGCGTCATGCACACGCTGAAGTTCCGGTAGGAACAAGATGAACAGAAACGCATTTTGAAGTGTACAACACTGACTGCATGCGGTTACTCTATATTTACCAGAAGTATGGAGTCCGAAGATTTTAAACCCTCAAAGCTGGGAACGAAGGAATAGTGAGTGTGCTAGCCAAATTCTACTTTTATAACAAGTTCGATCTGGACTACTCAAGCAGAATAGCTTGCTGGTTGTGTAGCCTACTGAAAATAATGCTGTGCTAGAAGAAAACAGATGGAAAAAAACATGTATCCAATGTGGTCATTGTCGCGTACCGTTTTATTCCAGCTGGGATGATGCATATCAAAGAGAGTTGCAGACGTTCAAAGACATTGGAGACGTGGGTGAGATATGGTAAAGATCATAAGGGATTTTATATGGAAGCCAATCAGTGACATAATAAGTGACATTTAATTTTAAGATGTTGAATACTTAATATTTAAATTTAAACACCACCGAATTTGTTGGTTTTGAATGCAGCTCTTTAAAACTGAAATCTTAATTTAATTAAATGTAAAACAAAAATTATACATATATCATCCAAAAATGTAAGGATCGGAAATTCCGGTTGCTCATATTGAACAGTAAAATTGGGTTGGAACATTCAAATATATTCACATTTCATTTTTAAAGAGATGATTTCAAAGCCAACACATTTGGTGGTGTTTGAATTTCAATATTAAGTATTCAATGCCTTTTTTTAATTCAAAACATTATATCACTGATTTGCTTCCATAATTTTACTGCACCACTCTTTGCTTGCCATGATTGACACATTTTATCTTCTGTCAGGTTTGGTGAAGAAAGCATGACCCGTGTTCTTCGGTGGATAGACAGGGAAAATATACCAGAAAATGCGGCCATACTTGATATTGGCACAGGGAATGGTATCCTTTTAGTTGAGTTGGTAGGAATAATTAATGAAACACTTCATGTAATTTTGTTGTGTAACTAGGCTAAATTTGCTATTAAAATGTACTTTAAACTATTACACTTGGTAACACTGAAACTGTAGCGATGGGACTTTTACTGAATGTTGCTTCTACAAGTCGCCAGCAACATGATAATACATTTGTTTTGCTTTTTTCTAGGCAAAACAGG
The DNA here is from genome assembly GCF_038355195.1 of Osmerus mordax. NCBI lineage: Eukaryota > Metazoa > Chordata > Actinopteri > Osmeriformes > Osmeridae > Osmerus > Osmerus mordax. Next base: position 20,120,110 of record NC_090054.1, on the reverse strand, counting down.
GATTCACGAATCTCACAGGAATCGATTATTCCACAGCTTCAGTAGAACTTGCCAAGAGAGTACTGCAGACTGAAGATATCAATAATGTGACAATTAAGGTTGGTCTTTGTCACTTGTTATGGGTTTTTGGTTAGGATGTAGTTTACTAGTATTATAGTAATACAAATACTATACAGTACAACACTTACATCTACATAAGTGCACTGATCAATTATAGTAAAACTGAAAAACCTGTAACGTGGTGATTTGAAAGCTAGGCCTGCCAATGTCGTTTTTGAAACGGGGCAGTCTGAGACTGTAGAGGAAGTTAACAGCGTTTGCTAAATGCATTTAACGTTTAGCATTTAGCGTTTAGCGTCTGCTAAATGAATAAATGTAATGTAAATGTAACAGGTGGTGGCACTATTGGGCTGTGCAATGTTGAATGGTCTTCCAAAGAATTACATTTAAAAGACCATGTTTTACGCATGCTTCATAAAAACTTTAGTCAAGTCCACCAAATATTTATTCTGAAGTTATGATTGGAATCATGTATGGTATGACACAATACAAACTTTTTTCATTATAACGTTACGTAACTTAACATTGCGTAAAATAGTGTACTGTAACGCTGAACAAATGTAGGCTACATGTGCACAGCTTTAATCAAAACATTTCCACAGTAGTTATATGCATCCACATCAACGCTACCCTGCTCCATCCCAGTGTATATGCTAGTGCTTTCAATTGCTTGGAACCCAAGACCACAGACAAACACTGCCATTCATGGTGAGGTCTACATGAAGTCCCTCAGACAAACTAGCTTTCAGCTAACAAGCAGGTATCGTGTGTAGCTCGGGGCTCTAGCCAGGAGAGGAAACTCCATGTATAGCCGGCAAGGTAGAGGGAAAGCACAGGGGTGTTAAAGGCTGCCTGCCATGTGGATATGACCACCTTATGCCCAAGCGAGCTGACAGGATTTAACACATCTGCTGAAAAGTAGAATATTATTCTATTTCTGTGGATGAATTCAAGGCTTTTCTCCCCCGTGCGCACGAATATTCACACATCCATCAGCACATGTAAACATGCTACCTGTAAAACGTCTTCATAGAGGTGCGTGCTGTTCTCTGGCAGGGTGCTTGCTGTTGAAGTAAATATTGACCCAAGTGTAGATTCAGGGATGTGTGTGTGTGTGTGTGTATCAGATGTTAAACTGGCATCATGGTTCATACCACCAGAGTGGCAGGACACAAGAAAACTGTGTTTAAAGAAGGGAGAGAGAGACAGAGAAAGAGAGAGACACACAGAGAGAGAGAGACACACAGAGAGAGAGAGACACACAGAGACAGAGAGAGACACAGAGACACACAGAGAGAGAGAGAGAGAGAGAGAGAGAGAGAGAGGCTTTTGGTGTGAGAGAGGAGCCGTGGCCACATTCGAATGGTTTCCTACTAACATTCAGTCTGAGGATTCATCTCTGTTCAGAGGGAGCCAATCCCACACTTTGTCATCATTTCAGCAAACTGTTTTCCACTTTCTGACAGCTCACCCTCGAACTGGAGAATGTGACTCCGAGTTCAGTGTTATTGCATGGGAAAACTCAATCAAAAATCCTGGATCATATGCATATACTGTACATTTTCAGCAGTTTTCTTAGCTGATCCCTCATGTCACTCCCCACGACGATCTTACGTTTCTTTGGTGGCTGTTTGTTTTGCTCTTCTAGTCAGAAGTGGATATAGGAGAGTTTTGAATCGCTGCTCCACCAGCCTCCTTACAGATCAGTCTGACTCTAGGTGTGACCCTCGTTCTGTTTGTGATGTGGAATTGAAACCTTAGTTTGACCCTGCTGTAGATCACATGATCAGCTGTGAGTGAGAGTGTGGGCATCCTTCATTAGTCGAAGAACAGATGACTAAGTGGGAGGGAAACCCTAAACCCCCAAGATGAACACTAATAAACTCTTTAATTGTCTGCTCTGTCGATATCCAGGAGGTGGATTTCTTAAGCTGCTCAGGGGAGCTGAGTGGTTTCGACCTGTGCATCGATAAAGGCACCTTTGATGCTGTCAGTCTGAACCCACAGAACACAGAGGAGGGCAAAGCGGGCTACCTCCAGGCCCTGAGAGGAGCCCTGAAGAACCAGGGGCTTTTCTCCATCACTTCCTGTAACTGGACAAAGGTGCAGCTTCTACAAATGTTCAGTGAAGGTAAAGGAAGTTCATATTTACATTTAGTCATTTAGCAGACGCACTTAATCAGAGCGACTTACAGTAAGTACAGGGACATTCCCCCGAGGCAAGTAGGGTGAAGTGTCTTGCCCAAGGACACAACGTCATTTTTCACAGCCATTCTTGTCAGAGCATTCAAGAAGTAACAATGGCAGCCTTGTAAAGCTGAGAATCAGGGGATTGGTTTTTAGAGCTGGAGGTGTTGCTGTGGGGAAAGGCTCATCTGACGCAATGACAACCTGTCATTGCTGGCTGCAAATGCTACAAACCTACCAGTCAACTTTGTATTCTTTCAGTCAAACATAATGGGATGAATGGTGTCAGCCAGGGTTTTCGAAACAGGATCTTGAGGTTCCACATAACCCACAATTTTTATAGTAAAAAAACATTTAGTCTAGAAGACATTGTACTGAGATATGACCAGTTGTGCAGAGAGATAACTACACACTTGGGCTTTGCACTCTGTGTGTAGAATTTGTGTTTTTGTCTTTCATTTTCATTGGCTTGCTCTGCCACTTTCTGTATTCAACTTTCTTATATTTCGTGTGCCTTTTCAATGAAGGTGAGAATTCTAGTGTTTACTTCTGTTTCGTTGGAGCACTATTACGACGTATTACAGGGAGAGCTTGTTTTAACCTCTTCCCTTTCTGTCTTTTGTAGGGTTTGAGTTTGTTCAGGAACTACCCACACCTAGCTACCAGTTTGGTGGTAGAACAGGCAACAGTGTGACAGCGCTCATCTTCAAACGACTACACTGACGCAAACCTACAGATACTTTTGTATTATATGAATTTTCCATTGTTTCTACGGTAGTCATGATTGTTTTTTAAATATTCTGAGGACTGTCAAAATGATAGTAATAATTATTTTTAAATTTTCCATTGACTGTGTTTTTATTATGAGATCCTTGAATTCCTCATTATGCTAATACATTTCGCTGGACTTGCCAACACACAACTTAAAGGGTTTTAAAGAACGAGAAGTAGCCTGCCATTTCCTGTCTAGGCATTCTACCATTTATGTCAAAATCTGCCTTTAATTGGAATCTGGGCCAGTGGCCCAATGGGAGCAGTCCTTGCAGAGGCAGTCATGATGTTGAGTAAACACATGCAATGTGTTAGGAGAATTACTGCCTGGAAATTTACAAGGCACTAGATATCCTGCCTGGACGCACTGCAGAGGCAGAGCCTCCATGAAAACAAGAGGTTTCTCCACTTCATTACCCTCCTCAGTTATAATGTAGACTCTCACAACTTCCAGTCTTAGACCTCATGCTTGAAACATCAACTGCTTAATTTTAAATCACTTTTAATTAAATTATTTCAATTCAAAGGCTTTATATAAGATGACTAAGAATCTTTTTGCATCAAAATGTTGATCTCACTTCCTTTATTGCCTGAATCAGAATGGATTTACAACAAACCTGAAAGATAGGCAACCACTTTTTTTGCTTTGTCTTGATAGAATCACATTGTTCTGCATCACACACACAGTACAGCTTTGGGCTGAATGTATCGAAGGCCCTTGCTTCCTTGGAAGGATCACTCCCTTCCTTTCCACAGGTGCTGTTGCTTAGAGACACCGCCACAAATATGGAGGCTTGGGAGGCACCACAATCCTGTCAGCCTAAGTCATGTCAGGAGTTGTTCAGTCAACTTTTCCGTTAAAAATTATTTTCAGTGTCAGGATCCAAAACACAAAACCGTACTGTGAAATACTGAAAACATTGACCAGTGATGTACAACATGACACAAATATGGCAACATAGTTTTCGGTGAGTCGCTGATTACATTACTCTCGTAGCTTACTAGTTTTCCAGGTCCACGGAGGAATGTGGAAGTGGGGAAGATTCTTTCAAGCCATATTGCTGCCCACTGACCAGATCCCAGGCAACCTTCCACAGGCCACTCATTCAAAGTACTGTAGTCTTATAGAAACTGCCAGTAATGTACACGTCTCCATCTCTCATTTATCTGTTCTTCGTTCAACAATTCTCTATAGTTTCCCTGTCTACTCCAGTTAAAAGGATAATTCGACCGCACGAATGTAATCTGATCCGCAGTGGGCTGTGATTATCAGTGCTGTCCAATGTCTTTGGGAAAGTCATGGTCCACTAAGACATAGTAATGATGCCACTGTAAACAGAATTAACCCGACAGGAAGAGGAATATTCATGAGTACATTATTTTAAATGAACAAAAATATTCCAAAGGCATGCATTTGAATTACTCAATAATACCCGGACGTTTAGTATATTATAAGTTATTCAAACTAAGGACTGAAGAGATGTGAGACGTTAGGAATATAAAATGTGTAGGCAGAAAGCGAATTTACACAACCGTACATTTAGCTTTTACTACATCATCCACTGAGGTTGAAACCTTCTGCAATGTTGGTGTGAACGCTGTTAACAGTTGTTTTATTTAGGAAAATGACATGGGCGATACCACTTTGAGAATTGGGGAGTTAAGTGAGTTTTCGATATTTAAGGAGTAACTATATTCCAAGTAAATCATTTTAGATACCGAACTTAACCATGGTAAGAATGGTAAAGTACTGTATGATTGTAAGTTTGTCTTAGTTCCAGAGGGGAAAATAAAAATGTTTTTGGACGCACCACCCCCATGAGTGAGTAGCCTATGGTTTGGCTGAACGCGGATAATGTTACAATGTTGAAGCTGAATTTCACGGGGATCCGTAGTTTAGAGCATTGCCCAGAGTTACACTTTCAGAGTCGCATGTGTGGACGTGGTCTGTATTTGTCATCCTTTGTTGGTGAAGTTGAAGATGACTTAACTTCAGAAGACTCTGCTGGCCAGGTAACACTCTTATCAATATAAGTTTGTCAATGTCGATGTTTAAGCGACACTTATATAGCCTAGATAAGGGACACTTATATAGTCCTTATCTTGGCCAGCTTTGATGGAAATTGAACAAACGAAGCTGAACTGAAGGGTCTTTATATTGCTGATTTGTAATTGATATTGATACTCACCCAGGTGCCGTGACAGTCGTACCCTGTAAAAGCTTTTGAGGAATAGGCTCATGCGTTTTTAAACTGAAGATACGCTAAGTTTATAACTCCATGTGGATTGCTACAAGTTGCTTGGCACGCTCACAGCATCTACATCAGATCACTACAATGTTCTGTTGGGCAGTGCTGTTACGCAAACCTTCCATTCAAGATTGCACATTAGCTTACTCTACAATAGCAGCTAATGATATTGAGTACAGCCTTAAGGAATATTTAGTTTAACTGAGATATGATTTGCTTTGTCTGCCGCGGTGTGCTTGGCCACTGGGACAAGTCTACAACGCCTCTGCTCTCTTAACCCTGTTCGTTGCGTGCAGCTGACACGCAATCCGTCCTCCACTTTGAGTTCGTTGCCTCTTATCTTTTACCCTTTTCTCAAAGTGAGTTCAGTTTGTACTGAACAAGGAAAATATGAATTGAGCTTTTGCATATCCTGGTCAGGTTTACTAACGTGTGGCTGACTGTTTCACGTACCGGTATTAGTGTTTGAGGCCGGTGTGGTTTTATTATCTAACTACACTGTTATGAACTCTGAGCTGCATCCCACACACACACACACACACACACATCCCACACACTAGTCGTCGATCTTATCTGCAATTTTTAACCTTTCATCTTTATGAGCCCCATCTGTTATTATAATATTTCTCCGTAGTTCTGCTGTGAAAGCTCTTCAGTTTCAGGATGTCTCGATATGAGTCACTTAGTTTGTGTTTCTGCAAACCATAGACTTTTGAGAATAGTTCCTTAGCTATGAAGAGCATGGTCTTGCTCTCATTTAGTTAGAGCAGCCAACATTGTTTGTGCTCTCTAAGCAACATAAGCAGTGAGTGAGATTAACCCAATTGGAAAGCTGGCAGGAGAAAGGTGTATTGTTAGAATATTTTGGAGCAAGGTTTAAGGTGGTGGGTAATGTGTTTTGATAGAGATTTAGGAGTTTATACACACACACACTAAGCATGATGATTGTACAGTCTGACGACTAGTTTGGCACAAATGTTTTCATGACTTTCACTTTCATTCGAACTTTGTTATTAACATATTGATATATTTATAAAACTTTGTTGTTTCCCTTCTGGGACGGTGTAGAGGAGATGGTTTATCTTTTCATAACATTATAAAGAGAATACCAGGAAAAACTGGTTTTGTACCAGAATATCTTAACTGAAATGCTCTGGAAGTCGTTAGTGTAATTTTCATATCCAATCTTTCCTAAGACTGTTGTAGGTCATTCACTGAGTCAGAGACAGACATTTAGGTTTGTGAATTAGTAGTTTGCTTCTGTTATAGTTGCAGGTTACAAGACAGTTATTAACTTCCTTGGAGACTTGGAATATCAGTTCAGCAAGCAACAAGGAGAAAGTTAAGCTAAGATTTGATCTCTACCCCAAGTATCTAATTACAGGCACTTAGCTTTAGCCTACAGTATGTTGTAGAGGGTGAGGCCTATTGGACATGTTTTTGTTATGTTTCATATAGATTAAAATTATCTAAACTCATGCTCATAAACTCTGTCGGATGACTCTGAGCAAAGGATTTGGTAGGCATCTGATTTCCAAAATGAGCACATAATAAAATGTTGTCTTTTATACGTTTTAATTATCTTAATTATATTTTGACTTCTTGCACATGGATAACTTTCATTCATGTTCTTGAGGCATTGTAAAACATGTTACTGTGCAAGTACATACATGTTTTTTTTTTCTTCCTGTTCATGAAAGTAGAATTTCACGTTAGAATCAGCAGTCAAGTTATACTGGATTTCCTCAGATAGATAGAACAGACGATATGATGACAAGAGGGACTTGTTTTGGACATGGCATCGCAGTAATTTATGGAGGCCATTAAAGGGAGTTAGTTTTTAAAGGGGGATCACTCTATGCTGCTGTGTGTGCTTAAGACGTCCACATTTGCAAGGCTTTTGTGTGCGAGGCAAAAGGCCCTATTAGAGCTTCATTCTCTGAGCGGGCAGCTGGGTGCCTATGTGTGAGGCTGTGGCCCATTCTCTTTCTGTCTAAACTCTCTCTCTTTCTGTCGCTCGCTCTCTCTTGCTCTATCTCGCTCTCTCTCTCTCTCTCTCTCTCTCTCTCTGGTGCCCAAGGAGTTATGCAAAGCTTCCAGAAAAAAGAGGATTGTTAGCCATGCCTGTCTGTGCCTATGTGCTGCTCACAACTCATTTTAACGACGGATCATTTCTTGTGTGACCTCTAGTCATAACTGCTCCGCTTCCGCCTCCACTGCCCTGAGCGTCTGAAGCCCGGCAGCAGAAACAAACAGTGCTGATGTTTGTTCCCCAACGTTTGAGTGTTTCTGTGTGTATTCCACCCTCGTTATGATGATGCGTTTGTAAGACGTCTTTCTTGACACCCACAAACCCAAGACCTACTAGTGAGGAGGAGAAGAAGAAGAAGAACAAGAAAGGCATTCTCACAGATGCCAGAGCAACCCTTCTCAACCCCAACCCCTGGCCTGATCTGGACACGAGATGAATGGCATTCTGGGAAGGGCTGCCATTTTTAGTCAGACCATTTTTTTCAGAGCGCTATGTTGGATTCCTTATGTTTTTAGCAAACATTCAGGTCATGTTGTGGGTTAAAGTCCTACTTATTTGTCTTTACATGAAAATGTATACGTTTTCCATTGATGCTTATTGTTTCCAGAATTCAACATTAGCTGCCTGACAATGAAGATGCAAAAAATATAAATCTTCCAATAATATACCTGTTCAGGTGACTGAAAGGTTATTATATTATCCTTTTGACTGAATCCACAGCCGTGGTTGCAAAGATTTGCCAACATATTTGGTTACAACAAAAACTTTTTTTTAAAGATGTAAATTAATAAACAGTCAAAGTTACTTATCAAAGGTTGGAACATCCCCATGGTGGAGCGAACGTGTATGATTGACTTGTACAGTTTGAGTGTGTGTTTCTGGGGACTGCAGGGAACAGCTTGTATGAGAGAGGGTGTTGGTGCAGTGATGTCTGAGGGGAAGAACGTTGCCCTCATGCCGTGTCAGCTGCGTTCTCCTGGTAGGGCGTCTCAGACACTGGGGGTTATCTATTTAAAGGAAAGCACCTGCATCTCTTTCCGTAGTCATGGATATGCATGTTTTCGTGTTGAATGCATGAGTGCGGATTTTGTCGTGTGTGTTGAGGTGGTCCGAAATGACCTCATGTCTTATCGTCGTACACTGTCATAAGAATCCTGTTATGAATGACAAAGGAAGTCATTCTCCTTAATTTCTCAATTGCTTTCAGCCCCTGATTCCTTCTCCATAACCACACTGCATATCTCCTCATCTGAATCATACAGGGTTTACTTAGCCTTAGTGTTCATTGTCTAGTGTCTGATCCCTCCAAAAGCAACGTTTTCGCTAATATGTGTCTTGGCTTTGTGTGGCATGTCTGCTAAACATGCATAATATCCATAGTATATTTACATTTAGTCATTTAGCAGACGCTCTTATCCAGAGCGACTTACAGTAAATACAGGGACATTTCCCTGAGGCAAGTAGGGGGAAGTGCCTTGCCCAAGGACACAATGTCATTTGACACGGCCGGGAATCGAACTGGAAACCTTCAGATTACTAGCCCGATTCCCTAACTGCTCAGCCATCTGACCCCCCGTAATGCTCATCTCAGTGCTCAACAGGCAGCTTCTGGGTTTCTCATGTCATCAGTAGATGCCTTCATCTCACGCAATTCCCAAGTGTTGGAGTGGAGTCAGGCGGCTGAGCGGTTAGGGAAGCGGGCTTGTAATCAGAAGGTTGCCAGTTCGATTCCCGGCCGTGCCAGATGACGTTGTGTCCTTGGGCAAGGCACTTCACCCTACTTGCCTCGGGGGAATGTCCTTGTACTTACTGTAAGTCGCTCTGGATAAGAGCGTCTGCTAAATGACAAAAAAAAAGTGTTATTCCCAGACCACGCTTCCTATTGACAGCTTAGCGCTACACAAACAATTATCATTGTTTGTCTGGAAAGCTGAATCTCACCTCTCGTCATCAGAAACCGAGACTCGGGCTCTCTCTCTCTCCTTCTGGTCATCAAGAAACTCTCTCCGGGTGTCGGGGTTCAAACAGCGGTAGCACAGGCTGTCGTTGGAGGTCAGTGTTCATATAGAGGGTTGTGGAAGGACGCATACTCGTTGTCGTCTAGGAGACGGCCGTAGGAGGAACGCCTGTCATCATCATCCCCTCTCACATGACACAAGTACATGGGAGTCAGATGGCTGAGTGGTTAGGGAAGCGGGCTAGTAATCAGAAGGTTGCCAGTTCGATTCCCGGCTATGCCAACCAAATGACGTTGTGTCCTTGGGCAAGGCACTTCACCCTACTTGCCTCGGGGATGTCCCTGTACTTACTGTAAGTCGCTCTGGATAAGAGCGTCTGCTAAATGACTAAATGTAAATGTAAATGTACATTGTGTTTCTCTCTCGCTTTCCCTCGTCATCCCACCACCTCCCCCTCACCAACTCAGACGAAAGGTGTCACGCAACTTCCTCGCAGTGCTATACTTGAGACGTTGGGTGTTGGATTTGTAGTGGCCATCTGTATAACGTCACCCACTCCCAGGCGGCAGGACGGGTCCCCTCCACAGGGCTGTGCTTGGGGGAGAACCATCACAGACAGGCCTGGAGGCTCTCGTGTTACCTAGCCCTGATGGATTAGGGCCTGGCTAGTGTGTATGGAGCAGGCCAAGCTTCTCCTGAGACATGGGAGACACCACAGCCGGAAGGGAGGGGTGGGGGAGGGAGTGGAGGGGGTGGGGAGGGAGGGAGGTGGGGGTGGGAAGAAGGGGGGGGGGGGAGGGGTATAATTAGTGTGGTACCTGATGTGGAGAAAGAAGTCTCTTGAAATGCAAGGGTCGTTTCAGGGGGCGTGGGGCCCTATATGCTGCCTTCTCAACTCAAACTCTCTTAACACCTGGTTCTGGTCCAGTTGGATCATGAGACTGTGCATGGAGAAGATTAGGACTGGAATGACAGAGAACTGATTGCAAACCTGGGGGGGAGTGAGTAAAGCTGCTGTAGGAGGGCCTTTCCATGTATCAGCGCTGGGTTGATCATTCATGTGTTCAACGTTACCTCTCCAACTTGAGTTTCTATAACCCAGAGATAAGGAAGTGATGAGGTGTCTAGACTTTGTGTAGACCTTTACTATGTCCAGGTCATAGGTTGTGCTTTCCACATCAACAGCTGTTGTGCATGTGTGACAGCCACCAGGTTGCCATGACCACCCTTTTAGAACATGAACGAAGTTGACAAAAGATTGTGCTAAAAAGCTGTTAGATGACAGACCAGAAGCAGGAACTGTATTGCGATTGACTAATATTAAATATTTATGGAGACTAGGAAGCTTCAAGTAACCAACAGGTTTTTCCACATGTTCATAAAGCACCATCAACTCATCTTTAGCTACTGCTAAAGGAAAAATGCGGATGTGAAATTGCTGGGATGTTTCCTTCATGTCCTCACTTCCTCCTGGTTCTGGAGATGGACTGGGTATGTTTGGTATACAGAGACTGCATATTAACTGTCGCCTCACAGTGACTTATGAAGTGCAGCTGACTTTTGACCGCAGGAAAAGAGATGCATAGAAACAGTGAAGGGGGGAAGTGTGTGTGTGTGTGTGCGTACGTGTTTCTTATCATGTGGGGGACTTGTTTTAGACGCAGTAATGGGTCTCTGTTCTACTGAGTTTATATTTTCACATTGTTCTCTAGAAGGGGATGTGTCTTTCGAAATAATCAGTCTTCCTTTTGCCACAGGTCTACAGTAGGTTATGTTAAAGCGACTCTTTGAGTGACGAGTAAGACCCATATAGCCTGACAGTTTTTGGGGAAATTCACAGTCTCGGTTGTTACAGAAACCAAACTGAAAATCCTCAAACGAGGCCAAAACTAAACCACACAGACGAAGGACCTCTGTTTGATGGAATATTCAATGAAACCTGTTTCTTTGTTTGTGGTTCTCTTCTGCAGATCTTATTGCATGTTATTGTGTTATTGAACAAAGCGACCAGCCAGTGGGTGCTGGGGTGATGGCCAGAGGCAGTCTTGGTATGTCTTGACCTCTCCAGTCCAATTTAACGATCTTGTCCTCAGATCACGAGAAAGGCCTGGCTGACTATTAACCGTGGAATGCCCCCGCAAGACTACTGAGACTTGCACCATAGTGGAAGAAAACGACTCAGTCTTTCTGTCCACACAGTAATGGAAACATGTCCCTGGTCATTAGGATGGATGAACGAACACTCTTTCAGTCCATCTGCAGTCCCTTCAACCCAAAGGTCTGACCAGTAATAGTCAGCTGTGAAGTGCCTCTTTCGGGGTTGCTGTAAAACATGCATGTTTATGTCTTCTTAATCTAGAGCTGGCTATTCATTTCCCCTCTTCATCTATCAAGCCCCATGCCATACAAGACTGTACACTGTCAAAGGCTTCATGCTGATTAGAAACCAATAAATACATTTATTTGGCTAATTTGTTTGCTTACATTAGTATAACCTGGGAGCAAAACCACTGCATCCAATCAAAAGCCACCTATCCAGGCTAGGACAACAGACCTCCGCCTCTCACTTCCTGTATGCCGTAAGCAATCACGATGGACAGCACCCTACCACAGGAACTCATGGACCTCTTAGGCGTCCAACTGTTTGCCTGTGCAGATTTCATCCTGGGCATGGAGCCATGTCATCAGCTCTGGCCTTTCAAGTGCTCTTCCCTGGAGTCACCCTGCACTGAGGTTTAGCCAGGCCCTGGCTGGTTACATTTACATTTACATTTAGTCATTTAGCAGACGCTCTTATCCAGAGCGACTTACAGTAAGTACAGGGACATTCCCCCGAGGCAAGTAGGGTGAAGTGCCTTGCCCAAGGACACAACGTCAGTTGGCATGACCGGGAATCGAACTGGCAACCTTCGGATTACTAGCCCGACTCCCTCACCGCTCAGCCAACTGACTCCCTAGGCTGGTTAGCATTACTGGGAGAGTAAGGCCCCTATGGCCACGGATCACATTTAGCTTCCCGTCCTCCAGGGGATTTATAAATCAAATTATTATTGCCGTTTAAGTATGTTTCTTTTTCCTCTAACCCAAGCCAGTGGGACGCAGCGCAGTGTAATTTTCTCAGACTGGAAACACGACGGAACAAGTGAGGGATTACAGGGATGCAGTTCAGGATGTGCAGCAGAAGCACGTCGATAGCCTTTTGGTCCGTACAACTCTGTGGTCATATTCCTCATAGTTTAGCCCCCCCACCCCAACTCCTACACACACACACTCCCACACACACACACTCCTACACACTATAACTTGTGTTGTTTTACCCGTACCTCCTTGTCACATTTAATCAGTAATATAATCTGGGAGTCTGATAAAGAGGAGTGTTCACCCTCCCCTGCCTCCTGCCTCAATCGGCCCTCGAGCACACGGAGGCCCAGTCCTGCTCCACTGGCTTGTAGGCATAAATGGAGATAATGGGAGTCATATGCTGGCTGTTGGTTAGGACTAGCCCACATGAAACATTAGGAGGCTCCATGGAGACACGAGACCACTGACGAGGGGGCATGTGTTTGAAGAGACCAGAGTGAGAGGAACAGAATCTTCTGTGTTTTTATTAGCCTGCTCTGGTTTAGTGGACGTCATAATCTGTCTGTCACAGCCCTAACGAGAAGTATGTTTGCGCTTGTTTCGATGTGTCCTATTATGCGTTTTAGGAAGCAGATATTGTATTTGGAGCTTTTGTTTGTAGTCACTGCAGAGGCCATAGTCATTTTCCTGTTTTATCTGCTAATTGGGCCAAGTCGTTCTCATGGTACGGGTTGGGTTAAAAACATATGTGCACCAGTAGACTTATCTGGGTTTTTTTCTGGTATGCTGCAAAGGCAGACACGTAAACCAACACATAAATACTTACAAGCACGCACATGTGCACACACAAATGCACCTACACAAACCATACTTGTCAGCTTACTGTGGCACTAGTACACTTTTCCACTATAAGCTTTTCCACTGTCAAAGCTAACACCACTCTCAACACGATACAGGTGTCAACCATAGGTGTCAACGCCTGCATGCTGCATGCTCAGTCACTCTAAACCCTCTTTGGTCCTGCGCAGGGATTGGCTGAAGAGTTCGAGACCTTCCCAGACCGCCGCAGGGTCCGCTGCAGATGGGAGGCGGGACTTCCGGAGACCTTTCAGCCCCTCGGCTGACCTTCCTTATGGCAGCACTTCCTCTGCACTGGAAACCACTGGAGCGGAGCTGCGCGTTACCATGGTGATCATCTTCTCAAAAACACTGGAGACGAAGAAGGGGATCGATGATGTGAGATCCGAGGACTCTGAACCGCTTATGGTGAGAGAACCTTCACTTTAGCGACTTTAGCTAGGTAGCTAGCTATCTGACCGTGGGAAAGTACAACTCCCTATACTTATTTGTTTGTTTTTGCTATAAACATTTGTATGCTTTATTAGACAGTTTGTAAGTGAAGTGTGACAGGAAAGACAGGGATGGAGAGAGAGGGGAAGACATGCAGGCCGGATTTGAACTCAGGCTGAATTTTAATTCTGTCCATTGCGGTAAAGCCTCAGCTTGACGCGAACACGTTAGCGATGAGTTGAGTTCGTATCCAAGTGAAGGCAGTTACTTCGCTTTTAGCATGCATCTGCCGTCAAACCATGAAGACATATTCATGGTATGAGGGTGACGGGAATATATTTTTAGGCAGATTTTGTGTTAAAGTTTCAGGAGTTAACCAGATGCTCATTTGAGGTAAGCAGAGGGATGTAGAAATCCATATAGTTGCCTGGCTTGGCAGACATTGGAGCATAATTAGCCCAGGGTCCAGTCTTGGAAACTCCACAATACTACCTATTGTAGTTTTTGGCACCAAACTGGTGATCGAGGATTTACTTTATTTGGGTGGTTGACTGACCCCTGATCCTCCTACCTGCTATACAATTTTCCCTGTGCCGTTAATGGTATAAAAGGGCTGAGTTTTGAATCGGGCAGTCAGGCGAAAATGTTCCTCACTGAAATTGTGCCAACTGAAGCAGTTTAAGATTTTATAGCTCCTAGTGTGTACGTTGTTGCGTTACATTTTGTTATGGCGATGAACTTGGGATGACTTGCTGTAAAACTTAATGAGTTTGCCCCCCTGTTTTTTTCTTGCTTTCTCTGAAAACAGCAGAGAGATGCCAGGCGTCAGAGTTCAAGGGATTAGAACACTAGATGTGTGTGTGTGTGTGTGAGAACACCAAGCTCTTTGTGAGTCAGGCCAGAGTTATGTATTGACGCGTATCTGAGATACAGGCCCTCACGCTCTCTCTCTCTGCCTCTGTCTGTTCCTCCTCAGCACCAGGTCCACAACATGAGTCGAGGGACCACTCTCATCTCCTGTGGGGCTGTGGGTGAGTACCTCCACCCTCCTCAGCCCTCTTCCGCCCTCCTCCACCCTCCTCCAGGGGCTCCAGATCCCAATGATGGGAGATCAGACCCCTCCCTCTCTAACTAGTATTATTTACAGAGGTTATTCCAAACTACTCTGTTCTCTGGCATGGCCCCTACAGACCATAATAGTTGTGTTGCCCAGCGTATCTCCTCCATAACTGTCTTTGTTTACCTCATTCTGTCTGTCTCTCTCTCTCTCTGCCTCTCTCTCTCACTTCCCTCTCTCCACGCAGCACTCGTTCCTCTCTCATGCACAACGTGCACCTGCCTCGTTCTGGCGCCTGTGCACTGCCCTGCATGGCACCGCCCTGGGCGCAGTTTGTGACAGGGTGTTGTGTTGCCAAGGGTGTTGCCAAGGGTGTTGTGTAAGACAGGATTTAGTCAAATGTTTTTTGTCAGCTATTGTGGAATTATATAGCGTTGCCTTTAACAAGATTAACAACTTTGTAGTTACCAGTAATTACAAGGCAGTTCGGAAACTAAGTAATAAACTTTCGAGGGAAAAGTGTTTCCAAGGATCTGAATGTCCAGAGCGAGTCTAGTACTTCAAATTAGTAAAACCTGAAGGTTGAATCATATTTTGTTTATGTTGACACCACCAGTGGATACCCTGCCCTAATTCCTCCAACCAACATGTCTGACAGACTGAGGAACACATTCTTCCTCAATGGACTTCAGCAGCGTAGCTTCACGGTGCGCTTGTCAGAGGAGAGGTGGGGCTGTGGTGTGAATGGACTGGCATCCCTCCAGGCTGTGTCTGGCTCTTACACACAGTAGAGTTCTGGACCCTTAAAAAGCTGTGTTTGATATGGAGCTGTCATCATCGTTGGTCAAACCATACTTCCCTGGAACCACTTCTGGTCCTGGGCTTCTCATAGCTCACCACGTCCAAGCTTCTGTGACGTGTGTGTGTGCGCGCGCCTCGCAAACGGCTAGCAAAGTGTCGATCACTAGTCGTGCTGCACGTTGAACCAATATCGTTAAAGGTATCGTTTCCCTCGTGCGTGAAATCATCATGCGACCCCTCTTGAACAGTCCGTGCACGAGATGGCAGATCTGAGCCCGTCGTTCTACATCATCCGTCCTCCCAGGCAGCAGGGGGCGCTGGGGCTGCTGTCTGACGCTCCCGAGTCTGACGCTACAGAGTCTGACGCTCCCGAGTCTGACGCTCCCGAGTCTGACGCTCCCGAGTCTGACGCTCCCGAGTCTGACGCTCCCGAGTCTGACGCTCCCGAGTCTGACGCTCCCGTGTCTGACGCTCCCGTGTCTGACGCTCCCGCGTCTGACGCTCCCGCGTCTGACGCTCCCGAGTCTGACGCTCCCGCGTCTGACGCTCCCGCGTCTGACGCTCCCGAGTCTGACGCTCCCGAGTCTGACGCTCTTGTGTCTGACGCTCCCGTGTCTGACGCTCCCGTGTCTGACGCCCCCGAGTCTGACGCTCTGGTCTGCCTCTCCTGTATTTCAGAGGCAGACGTGTGGCTGGACCTGGGCCGAGGCTGTGCCATCCAGCGGGGGGCACCGTGCCAGGCCAGCGCCAGCCTGGACAGCCTGTGGGACGCTCTGCCCGGGTACCAGAGGAGGAGCTGGGCTCGGGAGGGCCCGGGCACCGCCTCCACCATCACCAGCCTGATCCACGAGCTCAACCTGGGCGACGCCAAGCTGGGCACCCCGCCCTCCCTCCCCTACGCCAGTGCCACGGCGCCCCCCAGCAAGCGCCATTGCCGCTCCCTCTCCCTCTCCGACGAGTTCGGACGGTGCCGGTCGTCGTGGCGACCGCAGGGGTCGCGGGTGTGGATGGCGGTGGAGAAGAGGCGGTGCTACAGCGGGGGCAGCGTTCAGAGATACCCCGGAGGAGGGGGAGGGGTCGCGGGGATCTCCGGCGGCCATTTTCCTGCCATGCAGCGCAGCTCCAGTTTCAGCCTGCCTTCTCACTCCAGTAGCCCCACAGACAGGCCCCTGGAGCTGCCTTGTTTCAGCCCACACCTGCCCCCCCTGTTCACTGCCCTGCCCCGCTCCCCCTCTCACCCCCACCAGCAGCTCTCCCTACGCCCTCTGTCGCAGTCCCACGAGCAGATCAGTCTGCTGGAGCCCCGGGCCGGGGACGCCCCCGGGGCCAGCTCCCCGGACTCAACCCCAGAGATGGTGAGGCGAGGTGGGCAGAGGCCGGCGGGGGCAGGGGGTCTCTCCAGGAGCAGGTCACAGCCCTGTGTCCTCAACGAGAAGAAGATTGGGATGAAGCGCAGGAGAGCAGAGGACCCTCAGGAACCAAGACCCTCCCTGGACCTGGCCAAGATGACGCAGGTTAGTAGAGGAGATGACACACACACATGCATACTCACACTCACACACAGGAGAAAAGATCACATTTTGAGAACTCCAATCTGACTCCAGCAATTTCAAAGAGCTTAGGCTTGATTTTCCTGTGATTAAAGAAATAATCTGCCATGAGTTTGTCCTAGAACAGCCTGATTCCTTGGAGCCTACCCTAGCATATCGGGTTAACCCAGGGCCAAAACAAAATCACCCAGACAATTAGCTCTCTGTTCTTCCATGAGCAGAGTTCAACAGCTCTTCTAACTCAACCTCCCTCCTACAGTTTGATCTGGCACCAGGTTAAATCAAGAAGAATTAGGTTTTCTGGGCTGCTGGTTAGGAGTACACAACTAAGTGTTTTTTTTTTTTTGCGGCTCTGCGCGCGTGTGTGTGTGTGCGAGCGTGCGAGAGCATTCCTGCTGCTCGGTCACGGTGCACACCGTCTCACAGCCTAGCCTCCTGTTATCATTTCATTGACTCTGTTGGGTAAACAGCTGATCCAAAGGTTGAACCTTCATCGGTGGTTCCTCTCCCCACCCTTCCTCTCTGACAGACGGCTGGCCGGCCAGCAGGGCAGGGGTCACTGACCACGGGACGCTGAGGTGACCTCTTTCCCGGAGGGAGCAGGTTAGGACCTGTATGCGGTCCAGGGAGGGTTCAAGTATTCGGAAGACTCTATTAGTCCTATTATATTAAGATCTTGTTTAGGCTGACATGTATAGCTGTGAGGTCTAGATAGAGGGTCTACAGGACTGAGAGGGGGGGGGGCAGCTGGATGTTCAGCTCTGTGTGGAGACTCACTGTGAGAGAGGGGGGGGCAGCTGGATGTTCAGCTCTGTGTGGAGACTCACTGTGAGAGGGGGGGGGGCAGCTGGATGTTCAGCTCTGTGTGGAGACTCACTGTGAGAGGGGGGGGGGCAGCTGGATGTTCAGCTCTGTGTGGAGACTCACTGTGAGAGAGGGGGGGGCAGCTGGATGTTCAGCTCTGTGTGGAGACTCACTGTGAGAGGGGGGGGGCAGCTGGATGTTCAGCTCTGTGTGGAGACTCACTGTGAGAGAGGGGGGGGCAGCTGGATGTTCAGCTCTGTGTGGAGACTCACTGTGAGAGGGGGGGGGGGCAGCTGGATGTTCAGCTCTGTGTGGAGACTCACTGTGAGAGAGGGGGGGGGGGCAGCTGGATGTTCAGCTCTGTGTGGAGACTCACTGTGAGAGAGGGGGGGGGCAGCTGGATGTTCAGCTCTGTGTGGAGACTCACTGTGAGAGAGGGGGGGGCAGCTGGATGTTCAGCTCTGTGTGGAGACTCACTGTGAGAGAGGGGGGGGCAGCTGGATGTTCAGCTCTGTGTGGAGACTCACTGTGAGAGAGGGGGGGGCAGCTGGATGTTCAGCTCTGTGTGGAGACTCACTGTGAGAGAGGGGGGGGCAGCTGGATGTTCAGCTCTGTGTGGAGACTCACTGTGAGAGAGGGGGGGGCAGCTGGATGTTCAGCTCTGTGTGGAGACTCACTGTGAGAGAGGGGGGGGCAGCTGGATGTTCAGCTCTGTGTGGAGACTCACTGTGAGAGAGGGGGGGGCAGCTGGATGTTCAGCTCTGTGTGGAGACTCACTGGAGAGCTATTGAGTGAATGTAACACTTATAAAAGTACCTGATGGAACTTCTTAAAGATAGATCTAAAGTCTCAACTATTCAGCCTAGGTTCTACCACAGAGCCTTAAAATGTGAATAATGATGACTCAACAAGGTTCGACTTTAGTTTATGAAAGCATGTATCGTTCCTTGTTTCCCCTTTAAAGAAAAGAAAATAACCTTAATTAAACCAAAGATGTTGAATAATGTATCACTCAATTACAATTTACATGTACAGTTACTGTGAACAAGGATACTAGCCACATATCCTGTCCGCAGACAAATACATTAGCTGTTCTTACCAAATTGAAATAAACAAAATAAATGTAGATGTCACAAAAACGCAATACTTCAATTCACAAAGAACACAACAATGACTAGACTATGACAATCATTGTAATTTAACTTAACATGAGTGATGTGGAGTATCGTAATGAAAATACTCTTGATTTGTTGCACTATGTGTTGCAATTGTGGTTGGTATAGATTCCTACCACACCGGAGTACAATAGTTTTTAAGGCAGTCCCTTCCGAGGAAAGATTAATCTTCGCATGCAATCTTCGTCTTTTCTCTATCCTTATGTCGGGCGGATCGCCATCCTTGGAACGGAATCCTACACTCCTTACACTCACAAAAGACCCAACCTGTTTTACAACAGGATCAGAAGACATATATTGAAAAAAGGATATTCTTGAAAACTACTGTCGAACTTATAAGATAGTAAACTGGTCTAGGCATTACAGAAAATGTAACATTAAAACGACTAAACGCACGTGGAATAAAATTGCACGTGGCGTGAACAATGGCTAGCCTGGCTAACACACCGAGCAGGCTAACTTAGACATAGCAACGAAATAGCTAGCAAAAGCTATGATGAACTAGCTAGCAACACATTAATTCCCACTCACCAAATCCCTGAATCAACTACGCAGTTCTTTTCTTTATACTTCTCTTATCTTTTGTCAAGATAGTATAATGTACACTACTTATTATTAAATGAATAAAACATGTATATCACTTGTCTTGGTTCACGTTTCAGATTTCAGCTTTCACTCTTCGTTTCAACTGCTTTTTTCTGCGTGCTCACGTTCGTTCACCTCAAGCGTGGGGAGTGAGCGTACATCACACCGTGAGCTGATTGGCATAAGGTCAAGTGCTCATCATTACATTTCAAAAACGTGATTGGCTTATTCTAAATACTTGTTTAGTTACAAATGAAATATTTTGCTATAATCAACCTTTAGATTTAACCATTCAAAATAACAAATAATTTGTAACCTGGTCCTTTTTTACTGGGTTACATGAACAACCAGAGAGATTCTGGCCACTCTTAGGAGAGGCCCTCAAGCTTTTATCCTCCCTCCCTCCCTCCCTCCCTCGATCTCCCTCCCTCGATCTCCCTCTCTTGCTCTCTCTCCCCCTCTCTCTCCCTTTCTCCTTTTCTCCACCCCCACAGAGTTGTGTTGCTGGTCAGGTCCTCAAGGTCTTGCCAGGGCTGGATCAACAAGTGTTGTGGTAATGAGGCCTAGCTTGTTTCCTCTGCCCCTGCCAGATGCTAAGAGAGAGGGGAAAACTGAACACATGTTCATTATACTCCCACACACACAGACACACACACACACACATTGCTTACCTGACCTATAGAGTCAGGAATGCAGCACACCTCCATAGCTCACAGGCTGGTTCTTTGAAACGGAGACCAGCCAGGTTTGAATAGAGAGGGAGCAGGCTTTGTTGTCCTGTCTTCTCTTTACAACCGTTTTTTTCCTCCCCCAGCTTTGTGTTTAAGGTTGGCATTGCTCGATTTGCCTTTGGCAGTAAGTGTTGTGTGTGTGTGTGTGTGTGTGTGTGTGTGCGAGGCGGCT
Organism: Osmerus mordax; assembly: GCF_038355195.1. NCBI lineage: Eukaryota > Metazoa > Chordata > Actinopteri > Osmeriformes > Osmeridae > Osmerus > Osmerus mordax. Next base: position 20,099,607 of record NC_090054.1, on the reverse strand, counting down.
TGGGTCAGACCAGGGGTATCCATCTCTCCATCACACACACACACACACTAACCACCTGTCTGCATTTGCCCCACTCACCTGCATACGGCCTTGACACGGAAGCTGCCACACGCGCTTAGTCACATGCGCCTGCACGCGCACGCACACACACACGCACGCACGCACACAGCACTTTCTCACAGAGCTGCATTGCACAGCACATGTCACCTATGCTTAATGAAACTTGCGTATAGACTTTGAGTGGCTTTATCTCTGCTGTTGGTCTGTAGGAGGCCCAGAGCAGGATGACAAGTACCAAGCCCCGAGGTGTAGTCACACTTGCACAGCCTGTATGATGCACAGCGCTGCATTCTGGGTATTGCGGTCCTGCAGAGCGATGTGTGGGCTCGAGGAGAGATATGGCTGCTGTTCCACCCCCTGACGTGTGTCTGGAAGGCCTCTGCCAGGAGGGATTAGGAACTTGGACAATCTCAAAATAGAAAATATCCAATTCCTACCCACCTCCGTCTCATTTTGGTCGAGACAATCAAGAACACTCAGTCATTAAAAGCTTAATTGCCTGAGAATGTGGTTCCCTAATTATTTCTGCGGCTGTCTCATGTGGAGCAGGCAACCAGAAGGATCATTCTAGAATTCCAGGTGCCACTGGCAGGAACATGTGTCTTGTTCTGAAGAAAGCAGATTGAATACTTCTCCACTAGCCAGTGGGAACAGTGGGCCTCGCCCACAGATGATGAATGCAGAGATAGATGTGACTCGTACTCACGCAGGTTCACACCCAGGCATGTCTGGGCATGAATGGTCAGGCACACTGCTCACAAACAGGCCTACTGCTTCCTGTAGTGTAGTGCACTAAGTTGTTCATGTACTTCATCACGCAGAAACATTCCTTTTGCCCGGGGAAGAGTCTGGAAGTGGCGAAGTTATGTGTAATTGGAGCATGTTGTTGAACATGCTAGTGATGTGGGTTGGGTTTTACCCTTTAGGAGTCATTCCAGAGCTGGGCAGGACTGGAGCTCATCACAGGAGTTTCACTCTGGGCTGGTACTTATGTAGCAATGAAGACTGGGAGTTCCGTGAATGTATATTATGCTAATAGACTACAGGAACAGCCACAGTTGAGGATTTTGGTGTGTGTGTGTGTGTGTGTGCACGCACTCAGGATCCCACATAGAAGTCCAATGTGCCGTGTGATTTATCTGACCATTCTTCCCTATTCCCTTCCTGCCTGGACTTGGACATGTTTTACATAACGACGTGTTTGTCTGATAAGTTTGTTTATGTTTGCATGTTTGTTTGACGAGGCTAGCTCTGGGCAGGAAGTGGTGTGTTGGACCTCTGTGGCTTGCTGTGTCACACGAGCGGCCGTAGTCCAGTATGTGAACTGCTATCCTCTTCCCTGGAAGTGTTCCTCTCCAGGTCGCTGACCTTATCCGGCCAGGGAAACGTTTTTGACTTGATTTGAGTAGCGGGCAAAAAAACTAAGTGGGGGACCATTCAGCCTCAGTAATGACTGTGTGTGTGTATGTGCATGTGTGAGTCGGAGAGAAATTGCAGGGTATAAGAGGGGTTATTTATTCCTCCCTGTGTCTCCCTACTCCGCTGCGTCGAGGGCTGGCAGACACACAGATTCTGCTCTGGTGTATTAATATCTTCTTCCTGGCTGCTTCAGCCTCGTAAAGTTGTGGAGGGAAGTGTGTGTTGTGTGGGGGACACACACACACACACACACTATCCACCTCTTTCCCTCCTCTCTCCCCCTCCTGTCCTCTTCTTTCCCCCTGTCTTGTCCTCCTCTCCCCTCCTGTCCTCCTCTCCCCTCTCGTCCTCCTCTCCTCCTCTCCCCCCCTGTCCTCCTCTCCCCTCTCGTCCTCCTCTCCCCCCCTGTCCTCCTCTCCCCTCTCATCCTCATCCTCCTCCTCTCCCCCCTTGTCCTCCTCTCCCCTGTCGTCCTCCTCTCCCCCCCTGTCCTCCTCTCCCCTCTCGTCCTCCTCTCCTCCTCTCCCCTCCTGTCATTCCCCTCTCGTCCTCCTCTCCTCCTCTCCCACCCTGTCCTCCTCTCCCCTCTCGTCCTGTTATCCATTTCTCTCCTGCGTTCCACTCTGAAGATGGCTGATGAGCATAGCTGAGCTGCTGGCTGAGCGTGCTTGTGGGACCACCTAGGTGGGTGGAGGGAGAGGGATGGGGGCAGGGAGGGACTGTGGGAGGGAGAGGGATGGGGTCAGGGAGGGACTGTGGGAGGGAGGGAGGGGTAAAATAAAAGTTAAGCTTCTAGTTATGCTGTGACTGTCTCCCTGCACAACACCACATAAGCATAGACACTGTGTACACTAATTGATGGATGGATAGATTGATGTATGTAATCCTGAAATATACTGTATACTATATACTGTATACTACACTGTGTAATAGTCTCCACGTTCCCTGTACTTCTGCACAGTGAATGTTCAAATAGCAAAACAAGTTTTGCATAGACGACAGGAAGACACACATTAAGTCACGGTCACAAACACACACACACTGAAGAGAAGCTGTTGTTTTGTGGTCTCCCTACCAGGAATGGGTTAACATCTACTTCCTCTCTTTTCCCTTCCCTCTCTCACACGTACAGTAAACTGCTTCCAGCCAGCCTCTTTGTTATTTGACCATACTTCGACATGGAGCTAGTAAAAGGAAACACAGACTTCTGGCAGACTGGCTGCCTTGTTCTGTTCACCCCAGTACTGACTGTGTCACCTCTTCAATCCTCGAGGGTTGTGTACTCAAACTAAAAGCCAATCTACAAGAGTGTTAGTTTTTCACCTCAACCCTGATCTTAACCTCACGAGGATTTAATAGGAAGCATATTGTAAACTAGCCTCTCCCTTTCCCCAATCTCTTCATCCACCATCCCCCCCTTCTCTCTCGTCTCCTCTGGGGTGATAATTGGGTGAGGGGGGGGCGAGAGGGGGTCACTGGCTGCAGATGGGGGGGTGGTGGAGAGAGGCCTTGGGCCTCAGAAATCCCCTCAGTCTCTGGTGAGGTAACCACAGAGCAGCCTCTAATCCACCTCGTGCTTCAGGTACATTCTTGTATAGAAAGATTCTTTTTTTCTTTAGATTCCATCTTTAAATCCGAAGAAGGGAGATTGCCACCATGGCCCTCTCCCTGCCCCCTCACTGCCCCCTCACTGCCACCACGGCCCCCTCACTGCCCCCTCACGGCCCCCTCACTTCAACCACGGCCCCCTCACTGCCACTACGGCCCCTTCACTGCCACCACGGCCCCCTCACATATGGCCCTCTCCCTGCCCCCTCACTGCCACCACGGCCCCTTCACTGCCACCACGGCCCCCTCACATATGGCCCTCTCCCTGCCCCCTCACTGCCACCACGGCCCCCTCACTGCCCCCTCACGGCCCCCTCACTGCCACCGTGGTCCCTGGTCAGTCATGTCTTAGTTCTTCAGGGAAGGAAGACCACGAAGACGTTTACTGAAATGAAGCAGCTCAGGATGGAAACACACATCCTGGAAACACACAAGCTGAAAAACACACAAGCTGAAAAACACACAAGCTGAAAAACACACAAGCTGAAAACACACAAGCTGGAAACACACATCCTGGAAACACACAACTGGAAACACACAAGCTGGAAACACACACGCTGGAAACACACATATTGAGCATTAGCATGAGTAGCAGTCTGACAAGGATACACCGGAGTATGTTTTTTATTTTTATTTTATTGTAAGAGCAACCAGCTCCTTAAACATGTTTTTATTAGAGTTGAAACTGGATGCTGGACCTGCTGAAAGTGTTATAGGAGGACATGTGTTAGAGAGCTTAAGGTTGTTGGTTAACAACCAAGCACATTTACACCCTGTTCTCTCTCTCTCTTTCTCCCACACTCTCTCTTTCTCCCACACTCTCTCTTTCTCCCACACTCTCTCTCTCTCTCTCTCTCTCTCTCTCTCTCTCTCTCTCTCTCTCTCTCTCTCTCTCTCACCCTCCCTACCTCCCTCCCTCCTTCTCCTTGCCTCTCCCTCCCACAGCGAGGTGAGATCTCTTTCTCCCTGTGCTACAGCAGGCAGAGGATCAGACGTGGGCATGGGAAACAGGGTCGAGGCCTCTCTCAGAGAGGAGGCTCTCTCTCTCTCTCTCTATGTTATTGAGAGTCAGACAGTGGTTGCCAAGTGTTCCTCTGTAGCGTGGGTTGTCAGTTGGTGGTAGGCACAGCACAGCAGCTCCCTGGTCACTGTGGAGAGTTCAGACCCGGGTCAACTGGGAGCTGCCTCAAGAGTCATCTTCCCTCTCCTCAGGGCTTGTGACTTCTGCCTGCTGTGTGATTACTCCCACACACCTTCTCTCTCCCTGTCGCTCTCTCTTTCTGTCTCTTCTCTCTCTCTCTCCTTTCTCTCTCTGTCTATGTCACAGTCTCTCTCTCTGTCACTCTCTCTCTGTATGTCACTCTCTCTCTCTCTCGCTCTTTCTCACCTACACAGTCATATAATGTAGAAGGTAGTGTGACTGTTGTCTGTATGGCAGTACTTTCACAGCTTGATTACAGGTCCTCTGATTTAGAAACAGAATCAAAGTGAGGAGTCAGTGTGCCCAGCTAAACTCTCAGTGCACGACGCACGTACAGAAATATGAATTAGAATCAACATGACCAGTGACCCTGGGAGGGGGGGGTCATTCTAACTTCTTTCTGGTGTGAGAGAACAGACAGGAGGAATTGGGAAGGTAAATGGGTACATCCTGTAGTTTCCAACTAATCTTATGATTGGTGTGTCCTTTCGCGTTTTTCTAATCATCCAGTTCAGGTTGTGAGCAACCTTGTGAGCAACCTTTTACGTAGGAATTTGCGTGTGTGTTTGTGGGCGAGGGCGAGATTAACTTAGCCTCCAGAGAAACATGAGTCACATTCCCACATGCTGTTCTGCAGTTTCCCTTAACAAGCCTTGCACGTCATTTTATGGCTTCATTAAGTCTATTAGATTTAGATATTAGGAATATAAACATGATGGAAGTCATGCTGACCGGCATTCTTTTTCTTCTTCTGTTCAAACAGAAACTCCCAACGTTCCACAGTCTGAGCTGCCCTTGGATCTCCCCCGGGTCTGGCAGCTGCCAATCAAGCCTTTCCCCGCCCTCCTCTTGGAGCTTCAGCCAATCAGACGCCGACTTCGCCTCTGTGTCCGACCTGGGCGTTGAAACAGAACAGGAAGCCTGTGGGGAGGAGGACTCCTCGTACGAGGAGCTAGATAGCGACTCCCTGTGCAGTGGAGACTCCCGGCCTGGTTCTCCAGGGGGGGTCGGGGGGAGGCCAGGGGGGGACAGGAGCCCCCTCTGGAGGGGGGACTGTGGGACAGGGAAAGACATTTACCAGCTGGGAGGAGAGCTGGACATCGACCAGATTGAGAAGAACTGAACTGAATTGAACCCCACAGTTTTTTGGAGGCGTTTCGCATCGCGGGAAATATTCTAGAACTTTATGAAGGGCGGAATATTCTAGAACTTTATGAAATATACGAGCGAGGAGAAGGACACTTGACTTGAATACGACTATGATAAAAACGCGTGCATCAGAAGAGAGAGAGAGAGAGAGAGAGAGAGGAAGGAACACTTTAATATTTCTGAATGAAATCAGTGTGGAATTTCGAATTATGTTGGATAGACATACTTGAGAGTGTGTGTGTTCGTGTGTGTGTGTGTGTGTGTGTGCGCGTGCCAGCATGGGAGGGCATTGAAGGACAAGCCATGGGGATGCGGTGGTCCTCTTGAGAGATCCTGAAGGAGTGATTCACCCTCTCTTGATACACTGTTGCCTTTTTTCAAAGTGCTTAAGTGCGTGTCTGACAGCGCCGCGATGCCACACAAGTACAACCTCACTCAGGAGTGGAGGGGGTGAGGACTCGTCTTAATCAAACCTCCATAACCTAGTCCTCCTTCTCCACACACCATCGTCTCCGTGGACGCGAGGAAAGGAACGTAAGGTTTTAGTACTGTAACTGTAGCCTTAGTAGCAGGACCCTCATCCAGATCCTGGTAGTCTTTACCGGACAGGGAGAACGTGGGACAGACGGACAGAGACAGACGGACAGAGACAGACGGACAGAGACAGACGGACAGAGACAGACGGACAGAGACAGACGGACAGAGACAGACGGACAGAGACAGACGGACAGAGACAGACAGACAGACAGACAGACAGAGACAGACAGAGACAGACAGAGACAGACAGAGACAGACAGAGACAGACAGAGACAGACAGACAGAGACAGACAGAGACAGACAGACAGAGACAGACAGACAGAGACAGACAGAGACAGACAGAGACAGACAGACAGAGACAGACAGAGACAGACAGAGACAGACACAGAGACAGACACAGAGACAGACAGACAGAGACAGACACAGAGACAGACAGACAGACAGAGACAGACAGACAGAGACAGACAGACAGAGACAGACAGACAGAGACAGACAGACAGAGACAGACAGACAGACAGAGACACAGAGACAGACAGAGACAGACAGAGACACAGAGACAGACAGAGACAGACAGAGACAGACAGAGACAGACAGAGACAGACAGAGACAGACAGAGACAGACAGAGACAGACAGAGACAGACAGAGCAGAACGAGAGGATCGCATATCATTCAGTTGTCCTCAAAATTCCTTTATTTCTTCTCCTGCTCTCAGTAGACACAAAGTAGAACCATCCAAGTGTTTCATTCATACAGTCAGCCACCCTGAATGTAAATAAGCTTTAACAGGGGTCAGAAAGTAACACACCATCTTGTATCCATGGGATTCTTGTTTCACCTCAGTCTGGCTCGAAGCAACAACTCTCTGAACTCCTTAATAGTTTTTAATAAGCAAAGTATATATTTGGATAAACACTGAATTACAAGTTTTCAGTTCTAATATCAATGTATATTTTTCTAAGTGTTCGTTTTTTTATGATCTGTCTGTGAAGGATCAGAAATGGGGCCTTTTCGTAACAGAATAGACAAATAAATATGCAAAACTACATCCTGTGGTCTTTTGATTGGAACAATACAATTAAATGTGAACTCTGTTTGAAAATGCTAAACCTCTAACTAGTGTTTATACCGTCATGGGAATAGGTGGGACGTTTCCTGGTACCATTGAGTGCTTTGCAATAGCACTCACCCACACACTTCCATCCATAAACCACTGCATCGCTTGCAAACTCTGATTCATCCAACCCTCATTGTGTTGCTAATATAGATGTGCTTATGATGTTCTGTAACTGTTTGTTTATCGAGTTATTTAATCTCCATCGGGTTTGTGCTTCGACCCCATCAGCTGTTTATGCCTCCTGATGGCTTCGGCCTCTAAAGTAAACATCCGTGCGTCCTGAGATGTCGTCACATCGCCCTGAGACACCAAACAGGAAGTCTAGACACAGAATATCCTGCTGGGTCTGCAGCCTGCGGCTATGGTGACCTCGCCTCGAGGGGAGTGGGGGGGGGGGAGGGAGAGGAAGTGACATCAGGATGAAGAACTCTTCTTCTGAGTTGGAAGACACATCAACAGGGAAGGGTGGGGCTGTTGGCCTGGCCTGGGGATATCCTGCCATGTGTCCTGTTTCTGTACACGTTTTTGGAAGCAGCAGACTCCTAATGGCACCGTCGTAGTTCAGCTATCAAGTCGTACGACTTGATGATGTTGTTTTTGTATGTTGACGTGGGCCGTGGGGTGTTCCTGCGGTCAGATGGAGGGATTGTGCGGTCGTTTGGTTTATAGATGTTGGGGCAAGGGTGGTGGCTCGCCAGTGCATGTATCTCATGGTAGTGGTCCGGGTTTGAACCCGACCTGGGCCAGTCCGTGCATGTGTTCCCCCCTCTCTCTCTCGCGCTCTCGCTCTCTCTCGCTCTCTCTCGCTCTCTCTCTCGCTCTCCCTCCACTGCCCCTTCATATCTACCTCATATCTTCACTGTCCAATAAAACATGAACAAAATAAATCTATACAAAATGTAGGGGCAGGATGACTTAATTTTTGTGTTGTTGTTGAACTATTTAATTTCATACACATCTGTGTATGAAATGTCCCATCTGGCCAAGCAGCAGCAGAGTGGAAGGACTGGATCAGCTCAGGGTGGAGCTCAGTTCAGGGACGGATGAAAGAGTAAACGAGAAATGAAGGAAAGGGAAGCCGGGCAGCTCTGACTGCTGAAAACAACAAACCAGTTCACAGAAGCACTTCTCTCCCACACAATAGACTGGAAACACAACATCACGTCGCATATCAACATGTCGCACTGACCCAAAGGTCAGCTGATTACACCCACACACGCACTCTCTCTCTCTCTCTCTCTCTCTCCTGAGTCTATAAATAGCGGGGTATTGTAGCTGAGGTTGTGGATGTGGAGAGGGGAGGGACCAGGCTACCTAATCTTCACGGCATCTCAGACTGAAGGCCCCTCGATTGCGTGTGAGAAAAAACACAAGCTGTTTTCAGTGAAAGCACAGGCTGAAACACCGTGGACTTCACAGGAGTCCTGCTCGTAGCACCTCGATGATCACAGGCTCGTTTCTCTTTTAAAATACGACTCATGTCAAGGACAGCTTTTGTATTCATTTCCAGATATCATAAAAATGTGTTATAAAGAATCAGAGTTGAAACGAGACTGGGCTCTATGATCAATGAGCCTTGAGTGTAGGCTGACCCTCTAACTGAGCGAGACAAACCTACCTTGGAAAATACTGTGACTTCACAAAGGTCTCCAGTTCACTGAATCTTCTGAATCATACCGGCTGATTTCACAGACTGGTCACAGACATCTTACATTTACATTTACATTTAGTCATTTAGCAGACGCTCTTATCCAGAGCGACTTACAGTAAGTACAGGGACATTCCCCCGAGGCAAGTAGGGTGAAGTGCCTTGCCCAAGGACACACCGTCAGTTGGCATGACCGGGAATCGAACTGGCAACCTTCGGATTACTAGCCCGACTCCCTCACCGCTCAGCCAACTGACTCCCACACACACACATCTTGTGTGTGTGTGTGTGTGTGTGTGTGCTCAGAGCCTCGTACAGGTGACCAGGTGTTCAGTGTCACATGCTGCTGATCGACTACCACTCCACTCAAAGGTCGATGGGATCTACTGTGCTGTCGCCATGGTTACTTTACTTCCATCTCCAAACTTCCCCGGGTCTCTCAGACTGGCTCCGTTTCCCCTGCTAGGCAGCACCAGAGGACTAAAACACTGTTTGCTGTTGGCTCTTGCTGCTATTTATAGATTGTACAAAGCCCATGCCTATATGTCAGACTTGAAATATAGTCCCTTTCTAACCCTATATAGATCACAGGACCAGCTAATCGTCTTCAGTCTCGGGCGAGGAGAGACGTTCTTCACGCAGGAGGCAGTCAGGTGTCAGGCCGTCAGGTGGCTGAGCGGTTAGGGAATCGGGCTAGTAATCAGAATGTTGCCAGTTCGAATGTCCCTGTACATACTTGTCAACTGTATGTGTGTCTTTAGGGAGGTAATGTCACACGTTCAAAGTTGACAGTTTGGATGAGAGAGAGAGAGAGAGAGAGAGAGGGAGAGAGGGAGAGGGAGAGGGAGGGAGAGAGAGAGAGAGGGAGAGAGGGGGAGAGAGGGAGAGGGCTAATAAGCCAACAAAATAGACACTCAGACAGCCAGGCAGAGAAAGAGAGGTTGAAGAAGTGAGACCGGTTGCTCATAACAGAATGTTGATATTATCAAGGAATCCAGACCAGCTTTACCTGTAACTGTGCTTTCATAAGCAGCATGTAACGTTTCCTCTTTCCATGAAACGAATATTCCCATCTCATCTTCAACTCAGAAACCACAAACGCCCAAGTTTCACCTTCAAACAAGAACATCTGGGTTCTGACGTTAGAACGCATGTTCCGTTCCCCCAAAGTGTGCAGAGATGTGTGTGTGTGAGAGAGAGTGTGCAGAGATGTGTGTGTGAGAGAGAGTGTGAAGAGATGTGTGTGTGTGTGTGTGTGTGTGAGAGAGAGTGTGCAGAGATGTGCGTGAGAGTGTCCAGAGATGTGTGTGTGTGAGAGTGTCCAGAGATGTGTGTGTGAGAGTGTCCAGAGATGTGTGTGTGTGTGAGAGAGAGTGTGCAGAGATGTGTGTGTGTGTGAGAGAGAGTGTGCAGAGATGTGTGTGTGTGTGTGTGAGAGAGAGTGTGCAGAGATGTGTGTGTGTGAGAGAGAGTGTGCAGAGATGTGTGTGTGTGTGAGAGAGAGTGTGCAGAGATGTGTGTGTGTGAGAGAGAGTGTGCAGAGATGTGTGGTTTACCCTGGAAGGCTGGGTGCTGAGAGAGAGAGGAAACACATGTGCTGTGTTTTTTACCCATAAATCCCACTCTTTTGTGAGTGGATGGGGGGGGGGCTGGAGGCAGTCTCACTGTTGACTCTCCGCTAGTGATGACTGAACTCTGAACAATGGAGGACTGAAATAGACATGTTCTGGCAACCCTGTTCCACCTCTATCCATCACGCGTGTCACATGTAGGTTAAGCAGCGCTGTCTGAAGGGTCCTGCTGTCTCCAGAACACCACCTGTATCTGTCTACCACCACCTGTATCTGTCTACCACCACCTGTATCTGTCTACCACCACCTGTATCTGTCTACCACCACCTGTATCTGTCTACCACCACCTGTATCTGTCTAACACCACCTGTATCTGTCTAACACCACCTGTATCTGTCTAACACCACCTGTATCTGTCTACCACCACCTGTATCTGTCTACCACCACCTGTATCTGTCTACCACCACCTGTATCTGTCTACCACCACCTGTATCTGTCTAACACCACCTGTATCTGTCTACCACCACCTGTATCTGTCTACCACCACCTGTATCTGTCTAACACCACCTGTATCTGTCTACCACCACCTGTATCTGTCTACCACCACCTGTATCTGTCTAACACCACCTGTGCTGTCTACATGTCGACTAAATCCATACGTACAGATAAGATAAAACTGATATTTTATGTTTTGTATTGCATGACATGACAACCGGGCAACTGGAGATAGAAATAGAAATCCATAGTTCTGTACATATGAACCTATGAACTGTCGAGCAGATAGACAACTTTACTTTTCTTACTTAAAAATCAGATACATGTGTAAAATCGATGCCAGATTAGAACGAGAGTCCGAAGATGCAGATGAGATGGGTGGGGACATTTTAAAGAAAGAACACACTTTTCCTACTAGTTCACATGCATGAGCAGCACTATCCAGTTTGTATTCAGAACACATCCATGACAACAGCAGTCTCTACAAACAGACTTACGCAACCATTTCAGAGAATATGCTGCTTGTCTGTTGTATCCATATGACCACACTATGGTGGCGTAAACAGCATGATCCCTGGCAAAGTAAAGTACACACAATCTGCAGTATATCACAGGGTTGGGTGGGGCGAACTAAGACTCACATTCAGCGCATGGGCAGCACCTGTGACATAAGACTTGTGAGGCCTCGACTTGGCCTGCCTGTTCAGGATACCACTGTTTGTTTGGCGTGCTGAAAATTGAGAAAGAGGGAGAAAGAAAGACAGAGAGAGAGAGAGAGGAGGGTTAAAAAGGGACGCCTGTAACTGCAATCAATACGGAGCGATGAGTGAAAGAGAGAGGGGGAGAGAGGGATTGCTAGAGCAAGAGAAAGAGAGAAAGGGAGAGAGAGCAAGAGAGAGAGAGAGGAAGTGCGAGAGCGAGAGAGAGAGCTAAAGAAAAAAAGAGAGATCGAGAGAGAAGGAGGGAGAGAGCAAGAGAGAGAGAGAGCGTATGCGAGAGAGATAAACAGAGAGGGAGAAAAAGCCTCCATCAGGAACAACTTCAAACTGGTGAAAACAGCCATCTGCCAGGTGACCTTGACCCCTCACCTTGGGGTCAGGTTGGAGCCCGGTTGCCTGGCAGGGTGATGGAGGTCTGGTGAACATGGAAAGCACCTGGAGCCCTGACAGCCAATTTGCACAAGTTACCAGCGGCTATTCTGATGCGAACACAGTGAATGAGTATCATAAACACATCAGGTGTGGGTGTAGCTCAGTGACAGAGCCTTTGACTGCAAGCCAAAAGGTTGCAGGTTCAAACCACTCCGCCCCTCCCACCCCTCCCATGTACCATGTGTTGCCTCAAGGTAAACGTCTGCTAAATAAATACATTATTTTGATCAGAGGTAGGGAATACTTAACTGAACTAAACCAGAGCTGCGGTCACTTGATGGCCAGAGAAGTACACACAGTCCTCAGCACTGTGTCAAACTGGTGAGTTAAGCAACAGAGCAGAGTGTCAAGTTGAGGTCAAGGCAACTGTCTCTGCTGTACGTCTCTTAATCGGTGTCTTTCCAATCTCTGTCCACTTTCAGTGTCTCTGTGTCCACTCAAACTCCTGACCAGTCTGCAAATTATACAATGAGAATCGGGGAGGTCAACTTCTTCTCCAGAGAGTAAAGTAATATTTACGATTAAACGTAAGAACGATATAAAAATGTATCGACCCCCCCCCCCCGACCTGTTGTTTTTACCTCTTTTGGGGGGTTCAAGTCTTAATTAGGGGGGTCCAACCCCCCAAGCCCCCCCCGTAATTCGAACCCTGAGTGTGAGAGTGCTTGTGTGTCTGTAACACAGTGACAGTAGCCCAGCCCATACACCTCCCCGCGGTTCAAAGAATACCGTCAGCCATAACATGAACATTTTTCATACGTGTTTATACGCAGTGTCATGTCAAGCATGTCATGTCAAGTATGTCGTGTCGCTGTGTGCACTCAGTCAAGCATACACAGCATACACAGCCGTGCATAGCGATGGCAGATGAATCAGGGCTATTACGTGTGTGTCAGCACCAGGAGGAGACAGGCAGAATGCTTCCCAATAGGAAGCCTAGATAAACAGACAGGACGCCACAGCCAATAGGAAGCCTAGATAGACAGGCTGGCAGGATACCTCAGCCAATAGGAAGCCTAGATAAACAGACAGGACGCCACAGCCAATAGGAAGCCTAGATAGACAGACAAGCAGGATGCCCCACCCAATAGGAAGCTTAGATAGACAAGCTGGCAGGATACCTCAGCCAATAGCCCATGGAAGAATGGATTTACCAGCTGATCTACAGTAGGCCTCTTCACATGCATTTTTTCTTTCATTCTTTCTTTACTCCTTTTTCAGGGGGAAACTTGTATCACCCTGCAGACAAAAGAGTTTGACTCCAGCCTGCTGAGATGCATGAATGACGAGTGGTGAAATGGAAATGAACAGTGTTTGGAAATGTTTTCATTTTTCCAAAGTCAAACACAGGACATGATAGCCAGTCAGAGAAGATTCACCCCGTTGTTCCGACGGAGACTTTTCAATCTGTAAACATTCCAGCGGTGGTTTCAGGTTTGTGTTAGAGAAAGGAACTGATATGGTAGGGCTGCTTCTACTAACAGGAAGTTCAATGTTTACGAGACCTTGGTGTAGGCCTGTGTTCTGCCCATTATATCAGACCAGACTACCAATACCCCTTTCGCACCAGCGCTGGGTGTCAGACTGACCTGTGTTTACTGCCTGCTGTGTCCAGAACAGCAGTGGATGTTTACCAGACTGGAACAGTCCACAGGCCCTGATAAAAACTCTAATGAATCCCATTCACACACACATACACACACACAGCAGATAATACTGCACAGACTTCTTAAAACATCAACGTGCCAGAGTGAATGGATCCTTCTAGACACGGTTTCATCCCAGGCACTTCTGAGATACGTGTGTCAGAATTCATAGGGTGTAAACGTTGGACATCTGTAGATATCCGATGCCAGATGCTTATGCCATCACAGAGATGTGAGCCTGTTTAAAATACCTCTGTCACTCGTCCAGAACGAGAGACAGGCCACTACCTGGTGAGGAGAGGACACTGTTGGACGTGTATGTAGAAGCACAGAAGGAGAAAGATACAAAGAGGAGCCAAAAGTGAGGATAAGAATGATGACAATGTGCGGTCATGTCCGCCATGTTGTGTCTACAGCGTTTCTACGCTTCAGAACTCTGCTGTTCTGCACGAGCTCAGACGCCGTGTCCCGGCCAGTCCATGTTTGTTGAGTCAACGGACGCACTTCACGCTTGTCTGCCATTCGGTCATCCCCTCCTCTAACTCCTTCCTTCCTTCCTTCCTTCTTTCCTTCTTTCTTTCCTTCTTTCCTTCTTTCCTTCCTTCCCTCCCTCCCTCCCTCCCTCCCTCCCTCCCTCCCTCCCTCCCTCCCTCCCTCCCTCCCTCCCTCCCTCCCTCCCTCCCTCCTTCCCTCCCTCCCTCCCTCCCTCCCTCCCTCCTTCTCTCCCTCCCTCCCTCCCTCCCTCCCTCTCTCCGTTGATATACACGCTCAATCAGCCAACAGGGGCTGGTCAGGGGAGCATGGCAGGGGGTCTTCATCACCAGGATCATGTCTGACCTCCACCGTGAGAACGCGTGGCAGCATCTCCTTTCCAAGGTCAGGGAGTCAGTTTGGCTCTGAGGGGAGGAAGTCCAACTGTCTCTGCCGCTCCCAGATTTATCAGTTTCCCTTTGTAATTTACCGCCCTATCTGTCTCTCCTCCCATGCACTGGAATCTGCAGGGTGCTGTCAACAAGATTTACTGAGGCGAACACACTCTCGCACACACACACACACGTTTGTTTCTAGAAAAGGGTGAATTGGGAAACGCATATGGCAAATCAGGGGAACACATTACAGTACAAGATAAACTTCAAAGACGCAAACAACGACAATCTTACTAGATCGTCCGAAAACACACTCAAAACGACCCCGACATTTCCTCTAATGTGCCTCTATCACATGCAGAGGTTATGTTGGTTTCCCAGTCTGGGATACATGGGTTTATTTCAGCAGCAACCAGCTCAGTGAATCCTTGTTCAGGGGGCTTGGGAAAGTCCCATGTCAGCTTTACCCTCCAACAGACTGTTAGAGGTGGCTCCCGGGACCCCTGCTACAGACAGACGTTGTTTGGGAAACCCCAGTCGGCGGAAAATGGGTCTCTGAGAAGAAAGAGAAGGAAAGAAAAGAAAGGAGAAAGAGGAGGACAACAGATGCGGTTCCTGGCCGCATCCCGAGGCTTTTCTCACCCCCCGTGAATGTAAACAAATAAAAGCCGAAGAGGGCAAAACAGAGATAAGAAACAAAACAAGGAGGAGAGGAGAACAGACGGGGTCAGCAGCGTGTCTTGTTCAGCAGGCGTGAGACAGAAGCTACCCTCCGCGTCCTGGGTGTGCGTGCCAAAACGCACAGATGAAAACACACTCCGCTGTTGTAGGAAACATCCTAGACTGGCACACACTGGTGTGTTTTGAGTGTAGACACTGTAGGGGGGTGAGATGGCTGAGCGGTTAGGGAGTCGGGCTATTAATCAGAAGGTTGTTGGTTCGATTCCCGGCTGTGCCAAACGACGTTGTGTCCTTGGGCAAGGCACTTCATATTCACCCTACTTGCCTTGGGGAGAATGTCCCTGTACTTACTGTAAGTCGCTCTGGATAAGAGTGTCTGCTAAATGACTAAATGTAAATGTAGACACTGATGTTAGGGTTGGGATAAAAGCTAGAGTTAGGACACAGATAAAGCTAGGGTTGAGGCTCCTTTATAGGGTTGTAGTTAAAGGTAAGGGTTGGGACTGGAGTTGTGGTTGTCAACCTGACAATTTGTTAGGAAACATGGTTTGAAATATACATCCATGTACTGTAGCTGCAATCATACCAGCTTGACAGGTCATGACAGTTTATAACACCCAGCCATAGCTCCGTAATAACTTACATTTCCAGAGCAGGACAAATCGGCTCCATCTGAACTGGGCTGTGTTCTCAAACTCAGCAGAGAGAGAGAGAGGCAGGACGTGGGGCGTGATTGATCTGGTGTCTGGAGAGTATGAGAAAGGAGCTCAATGAGTTAAAGATGTGGTTTCTGTTTTCAACATCAGTCAGAGTCCCTCCACCTCTCTCTCTCTCTCTCTCTCAACTTCTCTCTCTTTTTTTCTCTCTCTCACTTCTCTCCGTCTCTCACCTACCCTCACTCCTCTCCCTGTTTCTCATGAGGGTGCTATTAATAAAAACAAGGAAGTTCTCTCTATTTAGAGAAGATTGTGATTGTACGACAGCCACACCTAGACAAACATCGTTTTGTAAACCCCTCAGAGGAACCTCGGTTCATTTCTCCACCAGATCCACTTCACACGTTAAACTTGTGGTAATGGAGGTTATCCTGACCAGCTCAGGTTTCTCTCTTGTGTACTCTTCAGTTTCCAGACTCCACTCCCTAGTCTGTAATATCCTGTCCTGTAGTAACACATAAGTTACTATACTGTATCTCCCAGAAGTCTAAGCCTACTGAAACGGTTTTAGACTTATGTGCTCAAGGGTTCGTGGCTCCCTGTTTGAATAGAAAAAAATACTGGCTCTAATGGGGGGCCCCAACTAGCCTTCCCAGTAGCAGGGGAACCATCCCTCTAAATGAATTTCCTCACTTTCCTTTCCTGCTTCTCCTTCCATTTGATCTCCCCTTGAAGCATTTTATGGGAGCTGTGAGAGTTTTTCTTCAGCTGCCTAAACCACTGTCAAAACACGGGTTGTCTCTCTCTCTGATCGGTGGTGACTGTTGACATGAATTGTAAGACAAATAAACACACAATTAGACAAACAGAAGTGTGGAACAAAATGTGCCTTGTGACAACACAGCCCACTTCACAGTCTGAAAGTCAACATGTGTGATTAACCTTCGGAAATATAAATATCTTTAATAGGGGAATTACTCTAAATATTTACCTCAGGTTTCACAATTTTTTTAGGTGATACAGGATTTCAGATTCAGGATGTAAGACAAAACTCTGGCACGTTACAGCTCTTGGAAATGGGCCAGTCATTGAGTCGATTGTTTTGGCAGGTGAACAGTAAAACAGCAGGCTGCTAGTCTGGGTCTGTCTGCCAGCTATTAGGCCTACAGGCTTTGTCCGATGAGTTTGCAAAACAAACAGCCGCCCCAAGTTATTAGGTGAGACAGCATGCCACTATTACTACTCTGACTCTCTCTCCATCTCTGTCTCTCTCTCTCTCTGTCTCTCTCTCCATATCTCTGATCCTTGGTAGAGAACATGCCTTATTTTGCCTCTGTCAGCAAAAAAAACACCAGCCTGTTTTCCAAGGTGGCTGTTCTGAGGCGTATGTGGTGTGTTTGTTTGGATTCACCTGAACGGCCCACTGCATGGGGGCCCCAGAACGCTGAGTGTGTGTGTGTGTGTGTGTCACAAAACAAACAGAGAAAAAGAAAGATGGAGGAGCCGGATATTGAGACAAGAGAAACCAACTGTGGCTTTTTTTCTGACGCAAGTTTCTCTTCCCTTGGTTTGTCCAGCTGCTACTCTCAGATCAAGGAGAGAGAGAGAGAGAGAGAAAGAGAGAGAGAGAGAGAGAGAGAGGGAGAGAGAGAGAGAGAGAGAGAGAGAGGGGATCAGAGTGTCTCTGTACAGCCCCCTTCTCGTGGGATGGTGCAGTTCGGTTGGAGAAAGTTGAGAGTTGAGAAGTTGACGACTGATCACATCGGGCCGTCAGTGTGGTGAACGTGGAGAGTCTCCTACACTCAGACACATGTGGGTGTCGAGTTACAGCTGACCATCTGTGAACCAGGGAGACTCCCTCATCCTCTCTCCAAAACTCACCCCTGGAGCACGGCTGACTAACACTGTAGTCTACACTAAGGAGCCTGTTCTGATTAGGGTTAGGGTTAGGGTTAGGGTTAGGGTTAGGGTTAGGGTTAGGTGTGGTAGCATTAACGAGGAAACACCCTGTGGGACCCCGACGGGACCACAGTTAAGGTGAGACCCCACGAAAGCACTCGCGCTTAAATCTCACTCACCCCGTCTCCAAATATAGATATGAGAGAATCGATGATCAGTCCAACAGTATTATAACCACCTGGGTTGAAACTATTGGTGTCCGAAGACTTTGGGTTAGGGTTAGGTTTAGGGTTAGGTTTAGGGTTAGCGTTAGGGTCAGGGCTAGGGTTAGGGTTAGGGTTAGGGTCAGGTTTACCATTCGAAAAGGATATAATAATGATACATAACAGGCGCAAATTCACAATGGCAGCGACCACGTGTTCGCATGCAATGTTTGTGGACCGACCGACAGAGCTAGCTATACATCTGCTAGTAGCACTTAAAAATACACGTGTGTGTGTATCAGTGTGTAAATGACCTTCCCAGCCCCAGTGCTAGGGTTGCTGATGTGATCGTGGACCTTGGTGAGAGACAACCCAATGCTGGGTGTCTGACCATCCCCCCTTCCTGTCTGGTTTCCAGGGCCAGGGGTCTTCCAGAACAGCACAGGGTGATGACAGCCGCCCATGAGGAGCTATTAACCAGTGCACTGCTGTTACACTTAAGAGACTGTTAACCTTTAAGAAACACACACACGCAGACACACTCTTGTACACAGACACACGTGTGGCTGTTCGGGACACAAGGCTTGCCTTTCAAGAACCTGGAGAGAGGAAAAAGGCCCTTTTTTGGGCACAACTAACTTTTTTCCCGCACAAAGCTTTCGAAACACACTGTCCTGCAGCATATATTGAGCCGCAGGTCGGCTGTTCAATACCTCGGTGACGTCGTGTTTGCACAGAGCTCTTTTAAAGGGAGCAGCAAATACAAAGGAAGCTGCCACCTCTGGTCTTAACCCTCCATTATCTGCCAGCCAGACGGAGACATCAGAGTAAACAGACCACGCCTCGAGAGCTTGTCTTGATGCTGTTCATCTGCTGCCAGTACAGTACAGGGATGGGCCAGGCAGACAGGACCAGGGCCTGCATGGTAAATACTGGTGCTTCTCAGTCGCCTCAACTGATGGAACAAGGGGTTGAAGAGAGATGTCTGTGTACTGCTTGAGCAAACATGCCGTTTCGGGTTGCTGAAATAAACTTTAAACGACTTACCAATTAAACACATGCTCACACGAACACAAACACATGCACACACGGAACACACACACCCACAGACTCCCTAGATGCTCCCAACACCAACACCCCTCCAGGACACCTCCTACTAGGACCCCAACGACCTTTCCCCCCTGGTCACACTCCCCCCCCCCCCCCCCACTCCCCCACCCCCACCGCTGTGTTTCACTGGATCTGCACGTCACCGTGGGAGCCACACAAAGCCTGTTTAGCCACACAGGCCTCCGGTGGGTTATTTCTGGTGCTGCGGCACTCGAGAAGGACAAGGGACGGGCAACAAAGGCAGGAATGCGGTTCCTGTTGTGGTGCTGGGAGGTCAGGGGAAAAGCCGGGCGATGGAGGGGTGATTGGCCTGCCTGTTTGGTGGCCCCTGGGTGACTGAGTCACAGGCTTAAGTGATGGTTCTTTAGGTGTGAATGTGTGTGTGTGTGTGTGAAGGTGTGAGAGGTTAGATGGTGATATCCAACAAGAATGAAACCTCAGGTAGTTGGGACAGGCTCAGAGGACACCCGGGAGAGCTCTCCAACAGAACGGCCCTGGATGACGTCTTCTGATAGGGTGTTCCAGACGGAATATTCAGATGAGGAAAAGTAACACTAAATAGATAGGGCTGTTCAAGTTGGCTTTTTCCATTGCCGTTCTGAAGCTTCACTTCCAGGGATTATCCCCCGAGCAAAGACCAGCCTTCCTTGACGTGAATGAGTTGAAGGACAGTGACCTGGCTGGAACGAGAAAGTCCTCAGAGAAGGGGGCGGGGCGATGGTCTGGCATAGGTCTACATGCACAAGAGTAGCTCAGTGGTTAGAGCATTTGAACATCATTTGTAGATCAAGTGGTCACAGGTTCAAATCCCCTCCTGTACATCGCTTTGAATTAAAGAGTCTATTACATTATTGTTACTTCCTTCCCAGGATATAGAAACAGAAATGAACACTTGGATCACTTAAAAACTTTGGCTGTGTACGGGGGTGTTATAGGTGTGTGTGTGTGGGTGAGAGAGTTTATGTGTGTGTGTGTGAGAGTGTATGTGTGTGTCTGGATTTGAATACAGTGTTTATAATTTGGGCTCTGCCTTTGGCAATCTATCATAGAGAACTCCCAGAGTTGTTGGAACAGGATCTTGTTCTCATATCTGTGGCTGTGTGTTTGTGTCTGCTGGTACACTGTGTGTGACTGTGTGTATGTGTCTTCTGGTAGACATTGTCAGGTACACTGTGTGTGACTGTGTGTTTGTGTCTGCTGTTGTGTCCTCCAGGTACACTGTGTCTGCAGCTCTGTGTGTGTGTGTGTGATGTTACGCCACATACCTTTTAGAAATGTCTGCATATCTTGAAGGACATCCTGTCATGTCATAATACACCATTGATGCTATTCAGTTGGTGGTTAGGGACGGTTTATTGACTCGGGAAGAGAACTGGGGCCAAGGCTGCACATCGAACAATGGTGCCAGACAGCTTTACAAACTGTGCTTTTTAGTTTGCTCTGAGAGAAAAATCTGCTGCTGTTTACCCAGTGAGAGAATCAATGTATCTACCATGGAACTCTTATTGTGAAGCTTTAATGTCTTCTGCGAACCCACACAAACATTCATCAGTCCATGTCTGTCTGCAAACTGCAATCAGCGTCCAAACAGGAAGTATTGGGCCTTTTACCCATAGGTATATATATAGGGTAGATGTCTCGTTATGCCACTGCATACTTCTATTTATTTAATTTTTTTAAATAACATAATTATTCATAAGTATGCAGTGGCATACCGACATCTCTGACGTTGATAACAAACCAAACCGTTTCAAAATCGGTTGAAAATTGAGCAAGCTATGGTCATTTAAAAAGTACATGTAGCACCAACACAATGTTATGGGTGAGCAAGTTGACTGTAGAAAGATGGCCGCCATGTGCGGACGTTCTAGACTCCGCCGTAAGACATCTAGTCTTTATATATATCTATGCTTTTACCCCCGACATGGGTCAGAGAAGAGCTGATCTCCACACCGATTCCCATGTGGCCTTACATTCTCCTCCCCTTCTCTTTCCTATTCCTCCTCTTTCCCAGACTCTCATCATGTTGCACATGATGTTTAGTTCATACAAATACCATAGAGATTGGCAGTTCAATCAAGTCGCTGTTCTTTATTGTGGCAAAACCGAAAACATAACATTGCCTCACCGGTTGTAAAAAGTGTGGTGAGCAAATGCTGTTGAGGTGTAATTTTCAGACCTGTCAAATCCAATCAATCACTAATTAAAATGTTATTAACTTGGCTCAGAATGCAGATAAGTGATTTCAGAACAAAACACAGGTCACATGTGTCATCTCTCACAGTGCAGGTCTGGTTTACTGGAATCATTTGGATCTCCTGCTGTAATCAATTCTGGGTTCCTCTACACACACAACATTGAGTTGTCTGTAAATAACTGTGACTGATAATAGTGCAGATGACACAGAAGAACGTTTTAAATCCCCTTTTATTGAGCAGTCTGTCTCTGACCCTGTCTCTGAGTGAGTTCTCTAGGCTGTGGTCTTACTGGGTGCATATTAAAATGCCTTCAGCAACAATAAAAAAAGACCTTGGCCACTGACTGCCTCCTCTTATAATACATCTTCAACCAATCATTATGTAATAATCATATGGGATGTTTCATACCGACACTAGTGAAGGAATCTTCCTCACAGGGAGTTGTCTGATTTATGTATTATGATTTATTGCCCAGTAAAGTTACATGATGATGACATAATTGCACCAATCACTCTACAGAATGCAGAGGCCTCTCCCTAACCCATTACAGTGAGAACAGTCTTTCACTATGCTTATTATCCAAGTCTCTACTGAAGTTCATCAAGGAGAGTTTGACCCCAGTGACTCGAGACTTGCAACCAAAGTGCCAGTTATCCCAGAGAGCTCATCAAGGAACTGTGACTGGTCCCATTCTTGATGAGCGCTGTCACTGGTCACTTGACAATGATTAGCAAATCGTGAAAAAAACAAACAAACCTGGGAGTGTTGGGGAAGTCCACGATGAAGAGAACACATTCAGTTCCCTGCTAGACCATGTGACACATTCAGGCAGCCCAGGCTGTCGGCCCGCGGCGCCCTCCCAATCCCTGGGTCTGGGTGGTGACATCATTGTGATTCACGGCCACACAGGAAGTGTGGTCAGCACCAGTGGTTTGTTTCCCTTCCACCTCAGGCATCATTAGTCCTCAGGACTTGCTCCCGTATTTTATTGAAAAAAACTGGCGTGTTTCAGAAAGGTAATTACCCATGAGCCCTCAGGAGGTTCACAGTCTGGCTACATTATTTAGGAAATGCTACACCAATTAGCCCCACCTAGACAGAGCTACAAAAGAAAGACTTGTCAATTTGACTTTTTCATTGACAGCTTTGGCTGCTGTGTGTCTGTCTCTCTCTCTCTCTCTCTCTCTCTCTCTCTCTCTCTCTCTCTCTCTCAATCTGTGTGCTTGTGTGTACAGTGTACCTGCACATTTCCGTGTGTGTGTGTGTGTGTGTTGAGGAGTGACTAAGCACGAGAGACACACAAACCCCTACATCTCCTATAGAAACATCACACAACTGAATTCCAACCATAACCCTCAACTCAAACAGTGCTGTGCCTGTCCTGAACCACAACAGGAAATCTCTGACATACACAGACAAAAAGTAATGAGAGTTGTGATGAGTTTCCAACACAATAGAAGCCCCCCCCCCCCCTCCCCCTCCTCGCTCCCCAGCAGCTGCTTGGAACTAACTCTTACTCAAATATTCCCCTCTCTGAACACAAGCAGAGCCGGAGGAGGAGGTGTAGATTAGCTTGTAGATTAGTCTGGAGCGTCAGAACAGCAGCTGGTTGGTGGGGACACAAAGTTCGGAGGCTCTGTTTGTTGAAATCGGGGTTGAGAGTGTGTCTGTCACCTGGAAAGTTCCTGGCAGTTAGCTTGACCTTCCCTAGCCCTTTTGTATTTTTTGTAATATTTGTATTTTTGTATTTTTATATTGTAATTTACGGCAACTTATATTTATCCCACTTAGTACTGCTAGTTTATGTACCCTTAGTATAGTTAGTCCACATATTTAAATTTTAGGTATATGTTTATTGTATGCACCTTCCTGCCAAAGCAAATTCCTTGTCTGTGCAAACTTTCATGGCGAATAAATCCCTTTCTGATTCTGATTCTGATTCTGATTCTAAACTGTGTAACGCCTCCTCAAATGGACCGTGGATCCCTGAGAATGGTTAACAGAACAGCAGGTTAAAAGGTGAGAAAGACAGTGTAAAAAGGTAGAGGCAAGAAAACAAGGGAGAGAGAGAGAGAGAGAGAGTTGGAGATTTTTTTATTTAGCAACTTCAGTGATTTATCTTGCATTCTTTAGAGTAATTTAGCAAGACTTAAGTCTCTTTTTGAAAGGCCTTTTGGCCACCCTCGTTATAACCTTTATTAAGCAGTAGTCATGCTGTGTTTTCATAACCAGTAATTATTTCACAACGTTGCACAATGTTTGGCTCACAGGAGCACACTGTGCTGGGGAAGACATCCAAACTAGCACCATCACAGCACACATGCACACACACGGACGCACACAAACACTCATGTGTTCACGCAAGCTACCACTTGTATTTGCCATTCCGATTGAGTGTGTAGCACTGCATGGAAAGGATTGGTGTGCTGAGAAAAAGCCAAAGTTACCTGACGCACACGAAGGTTGTGGTATTAGTTTGGATGTGCCGTAAATAGACGTGGTTATGGTGCTTCCTGACCACACGATGGCGCCATTTCTTCTGTTTCTTCTGTGAAGCCTAAGCGGTTAGGGGGAAAAAACGAACACAAACTGATTAACGTTTTCTGAGATGGGTTTATTCACTTCTCATCTGTAATTTGAGCACGTGGCACGTGCTCTAGGTATTACAAAGTGTGTTATGATTATTTACCATTGACTCTCCCCCTAAATAGGGATGGAACCATTTAAACTAAATGACATACATATTTATGGAAGATATGTCACTGTTTGATTATTTCAAAGCAAGTCAGTGGTCGATCCTAAATACACCCTATATGAATCATATAATATTTTAAAGAGAAAACAGTGGAGTAGTGTATTAAGTAGTCTAGCAGCCGTTTACCGCTGTTTGTTGTCAGCCACACAGGTAGATGGCGATGGCGATGTAATCAAGAGTCATGTGCTCTGTTGACTGAGTTTAAAAGACAACCTCAACTGTCCACTGATCTTATCACTCAACAATGGGTCTTGTCTGATCATCACAGTTATCAGCAGACAGTCAGCAATATCAGAGAGTTCATACCGAAGTATGTATTTCAATGTGCGCGTTGTTGATTAGCCTACTGTAATAAGAAAAAACGAATGAAAACAAGTGAAAATGCAGGAAAACAAATCTATGTTCTCTAAAATAATCTGAGTTAATGACTCATAAATTATAATGACGCAAAAAGTGTTTGTGTGCAACGAATAGAGAGAGGGTGAGACAAGAAGAAAGGTGGAACACCGAGAGCGCTGAACCGTCAAACGGCACTCCGAAGATGATTTCTTCGTCCTCCGTACCTCCATCATCCTGGGCCGAGGATTGGATTCGGTGTGTATTTATGGATGAAGTCGTAAACGTGAAGACTTTGGTAATGGGATCTGTCGATAAACTCCTCCTCACTGCGATGGATGGGAGTTTACTGAGGAGATGAGTGGCCAGGCTCTTAAACAACTGGAATCTAATTTTCTCAATACGCGGCTCTAACTCAGCGAGCTAAAGGTCTCATAAGTCACAAACCCGTGGAAGACAAGCTGAACCTGGCCAGGATAGACAGATTCATCAAGGCTGTATTTATTGTAATGACATTGTGCCAGGCGTACATTAATGATAAGCCTATAACATCTTGTTCCCCAATGGTAAAATGACTCCTGTGCTTGTCAGTGTCGTGATTGGTGGATTGACAACTTTGCCATTGGGAGACAGATCTAGAGGGGGGGGGGGGGGGGGGACGTCCGTCCCAGAGAGGGAGAGATTTAGAGAGGTGACTTGACGACCCTGTTCACCTTGGTGCAGGGTGTCGTTGAATGGTCAGAGTTAGGGAAGTGTTAATACAGGTGGAGGCTGAAGACTGCATCACTGACTCTCAATTCAGATCACACAAACACACACCAAAAATATATAAAAATAAAAAAAATAATTGAAAGGTTGACAAAATAGTTTCTTATAAAAGGTTAAACAAAAAAGGTTTCGAAAAGTTGAAAAGTTTTTTTAGGCGCTTCAAAAAAAAGTTTCTAATGGTTGAAAAAATATTTTCACAAATACAATAAAAATAGTTGCATCATTGATGAGTACTTTATTATGACTATTTTACTCGGATCTGCTTTAATCTACTCTGTTTAGGCTTCTCTGTTCTCCATGGAAGCATATCAGTGACATCATGTTTTTAATTGAAAATTCAGGCTGCTCAATTCGAATGGTGAAATTTAGATCCCAAAAATTTGAGCCAAAAAGATTAGATCCGAAAAAAATCAGATTGCAACATCCGGGATGAATTTTGAATTACCGTTCGAATTCAAGCAACCTGAACGGTGGTGTTTAAATTCCAATATTAAGTATTCAATGCCTTTGAAAAATTCAAAACATTGTCAGTAATTTGCTTCCATAAGGGACACTCCACAGGGCACCTGGAGACCCCAGTCCTGCAGGGTTAGGGGAGGCATATGGAGCGAGCCAGCCCATCCCCCCCAGGGATCCAGAGATGAGGGGGGGGGGGGAGATTTACAAGCAGTGAAGGGCAATAATGGCTAAAGGAGGAGTAATTACACCCCAATCATTTCCAGGGGGTTTTGAGGGAGTCATGGACCAGGAAGCAGAGGAGGCAGAAAGTGAAGGTTAGGGTGGAGGTTAGAGGGTGGAGGTGGTTAGAGGGTGGAGGTGGGTAGAGGGTGGAGGTTAGAGGGTGGAGGTGGGTAGAGGGTGGAGGTTAGAGGGTGGAGGTTAGAGGGTGGAGGTGGTTAGAGGGTGGAGGTGGGTAGAGGGTGGAGGTGGGTAGAGGGTGGAGGTTAGAGGGTGGAGGTGGTTAGAGGGTGGAGGTTAGAGGGTGGAGGAGGTTAGAGGGTGGAGGTGGTTAGAGGGTGGAGGTTAGAGGGTTGAGGTGGTTAGAGGGTGGAGGTGGGTAGAGGTTAGAGGGTGGAGGAGGTTAGAGGGTGGAGGAGGTTAGAGGGTGGAGGTTAGAGGGTGGAGGAGGTTAGAGGGTGGAGGTTAGAGGGTGGAGGAGGTTAGAGGGTGGAGGTGGTTAGAGGGTGGAGGTTAGAGGGTGGAGGAGGTTAGAGGGTGGAGGTTAGAGGGTGGAGGAGGTTAGAGGGTGGAGGAGGTTAGAGGGTGGTGGAGGTTAGAGGGTGGAGGTTAGAGGGTGGAGGAGGTTAGAGGGTGGAGGTTAGAGAGTGGAGGAGGTTAGAGGGTGGTGGAGGTTAGAGGGTGGAGGTTAGAGAGTGGTGGAGGTTAGAGGGTGGAGGAGGTTAGAGGGTGGAGGGTAGAGGGTGAAGGTGGTTAGAAGGTGGAGGTTAGAGGGTGGACCCGGAACTCTGGTCTCCCCTTACTGGGAGGATGGGGTGAAGGGCGTTTCCCTCTCAGGACTGTGAATGTTTAGGATAAACAACTGCTTCATGAATGTGTGGCTGTGATGTTATTCATTGACAAAACATGCAGGCACTCAAGAATTTCCACAACAACGTTCACAGGGTTCCAGGCGTGTTTGGATGAAGTGGATGAAGAGCGCCCCCTTGTTCATCCGTGAGGGATGATTCCCCTGTCTGTGTTTCATCCTCAGCTGAATGTCTCATGTCACATTTACATTTACATTTAGTCATTTAGCAGACGCTCTTATCCAGAGCGACTTACAGTAAGTACAGGGACATTCCCCCGAGGCAAGTAGGGTGAAGTGCCTTGCCCAAGGACACAACGTCAGTTGACTTGACCGGGAATCGAACTGGCAACCTTCGGATTACTAGCCCGATTCCCTCACCGCTCAGCCACCTGACTCCCCTGTCGAGTGGAAGGCCTCAGTAATCCATTGCACCGCTGAGGTCACAGGCTAGCTCGGAGGCTAAATGTTCTCTCAGTTGGTTGCTTGCAAAGTTCCAGGAGCAAGCTTCTGCAGTCTTTTGAGAGACACACACACCAACACATGCACACAAACACACACCTTTTTTGATGAAAAAGAACAATTAGGGGAGAAATGAGGGCGAATCATCAGGGGAAATGGCTGATGAGGACTGTATTGATTAGATCAGCTTCACTGATCCAGCGCTCAGTGTAGCAATTACAGCACTGCTAGCAGTGGGGGCTGGCCAGCACAGGATCCCACTGTGGGCCAGAGAGAAGAACAAGCTGATACAGAACATTCACAACGGTACACACTCCTTCAGATCTGACGTAGCGTTTACCTTAATGTTGCATGAAATACGACACACTGCAAGATAAATATTTGATACCGTTTATTTGTGCTACTTGTTCTCAATGAGAGAGAGAGAGAGAGAGAGAGAGAGAGAGAGAGGGAGGGAGGGAGGGAGGGAGGGAGGGAGGGAGGGAGGGAGGGAGGGAGGGAGGGAGGGAGGGAGGGAAAGATAGAAAAACTGAGTAGAAGTAGAGAAAAGAAAAAGAGGGAAAGAGGAAGAGAAGAAAGAGAGGAAGAGAAGAGAGAGAGAGGGAAAGAGAGAGGTAGAGAGAAGAGAGAGAGAGGGAAAGAAAGAGGTAGAGAGAGGAGAGAGAGAAAGAAGATGAAAAGAAAGACAGAGAGGGAGATGAGTAAGGGAAAGGTAGAGTGAGTGGGAAAGAGAAACATGAAAGAGAAGAAAGAAAAAGAGAGAGAGACACCCACTGAGGCACACGACAGAGAGAATTAAGCATTCAGTGGCTGTGTTCCCTCCAAAGGCCCACACAAACACACACGCACCACCTTAAGAACAACAATGACTCATTCAAACCCCTTCTGAATGAAGCAATAAACCTTCCCAGGCATCACATGCGTGTGTACTTACCAGTGGGACATGGCTGGTCGTCTCAATGCGTCTGTCTGCACAGCCACCCTGACATGGTATTTGTATTTAAATTAGACTTCTGTCCCGCCTGACAACAAAGAGAGAACAGGGATATCGATACTGTTTGTCTGTGTCTTCTGTAAGGCATGCGGGTCGTATAAATGAGCTTCCTGCTTCAGGGCGAAGGCCCTTCATGTTGTGTTAGAGGCACGTGCCTCGGTAAGGCAGCCGCCAAGTGTAAAGGTCAAATACATTGACCTTTAGAGAACACCTGGGTCAGGGGCAGAGAACTCATTAGAACTTTGACCCCCGGCCCAAATGACTGATGACATAGATGACACTTGGTGAGTAAACTGTGGGAGCACATCTCCACGGCAACTAATCTGGGCCAACAGTCAATCACAGGAGTTTACTGAGCAGACCAGTGTGTGGCTGCAATCCCAGCAAGACCAGACATGGAACTGGCTCCATGATACACTAACCAGGACAGAGAATTACAAGTCCACACCATCTCTCAAAACACACTGTACACCAAAACACGCCTTCTACCGAAACACATCTTACATCAAAACACACAGAGAAAGGAGGTCAGGTGGCTGAGCGGTGAGGGAAGCGGGCTAGTAATCCGAAGGTTGCCAGTTCGATTCCCGTCATGCAAACTGACGTTGTGTCCTTGGGCAAGGCACTTCACCCTACTTGCCTCAGGGGGAATGTCCCTGTACTTACTGTAAGTCGCTCTGGATAAGAGCGTCTGCTAAATGACTAAATGTAAATGTAGAAACAGCCTTAACCCTGTACATCTTAGTTATTCAGTAGTTGCTTTATGTGACGTGACCAGCTTTGAGTACACAGTCTGGAGCTGAATGTTGTAGCTGACTGGGTAGAGTGCGCTGTGGTCTGTTGTTGGCAAGGACACAGAAACCAGGCAGAGATAATGGTCAATGCTGAAATATAAAGGGACAAACACAATCTGTATCCACACTAGATGGAGATGAATAACACATCATTCACCTCTTTGCTTCACTCACCGCTCTCCCTCCACCCCCCACCCCCGCCCCCCGCACCAAAACGATGATTAATCCCATCCACACTATTTATATTTCCTAATTGTAATTAGTACGAATTATCAATTATGGTTAGTGCCTAATTGCCCTTCATAAAGACAGCTCCCCAGGTTTAAACGGGTCCATTTAAATAATGTAACTAATAGCTCTTGCTTTTACGCGGCGGATGCGTCTTCATAGCGGGGCGCGCCGGTGTGATGGTTGCTCGTAATTTAACGGGCCAATCGTGTGACGGAGTGCAGGTGGCACCAAGGGGGTAATTACTGTTAATGAATTATGATGTGACCTTCTCAGAACAATGGCTAATCAATGCTAGCGTTGAGTGACAGTACGCCAGGCACAGATGCCTCAGAGTGCAATTACAGGCCTCCGTCAGGAGAAACCAGGGTGGAGGCTCTCCCGGAGTGTGACAATGGAGGCCTGTTGGGGAACACACGGCTTCGACGCAACCCTGGAACCCTTCCGACGGTTGTAGCTTGGACTGGTGGGCGCGCTGACCTGATCTGAGAGGAGTTGAGAGCTGGGGGTTATCACACACCTAAGCTGGGGGGTTGCTATCGATCGTCGGAGGAGCTGGATGTCCTCTGGGCCGCGCTGAGGGGCGGGAGAAGCCCGGGAACGGTATGCATGCGTCTGCTTTCTGAGACGGACGGGAGGCTAATACTAATGGGGGTCTTCTGCCCCGCTTCACGACTGCTCCTCAGGGCGAATGTAAACACAGATGGGGACTGAATGACGCCAGCCCTTTTCCTACATCTCTCTTGGAGAATGTTTGGAAACAACTTGTTACTTATTAAGATGTCTGACCCACTTTGTCAGCGTCTCCCTGAGGGCTGAAGATCCGCCCTGCTGGATGTGTGCTTCCATCTTCTCCACCCTGCTGGATGTGCTTCCATCTTCTCCACCCCTGCTGGATGTGTGGTTGCATCTTATCCACCCTGCTGGATGTGCTTCCATCTTCTCCACCCTGCTGGATGTGTGGTTCCATCTTCTCCACACTGCTGGATGTGTGGTTCCATCTTCTCCACCCTGCTGGATGTGTGGTTCCATCTTCTCCACCCCTGCTGGATGTGCTTCCATCTTCTCCACCCCTGCTGGATGTGTGGTTCCATCTTCTCCACCCTGCTGGATGTGCTTCCATATTCTCCACCCCTGCTGGATGTGCTTCCATCTTCTCCACCCTGCTGGATGTGTGGTTCCATCCTTTCCACCCTGCTGGATGTGTGGTTCCATCTTCTCCACCCTTCTCCCCTCGGTGCCCCTAACGATGGGTGCTACTTTCAGTTTTGGTGACCTGCACTGTGTGTGTGTGTGTGTGTGTGCCCGAGACTACAAGGTCAGTGGCGGTGCCCAGTAATTGTCCTAACGGCCTGCCTGCCTGCCCGCCCGCGTACCTGTTGGGTTCTGGGTAATGAGAGTTTTCATTACCGTGGCGACGGGTGAGTGCCTCTGGCAGATGCTGACACCCAGCAGATGTGTGAAGTTGGGGGTGATTTGTAAAAAGGGTTGACTGGATGGTGAAGGGGTTGGGAGAGAGGCATGGGAGGTGGGGGGGTGGGGGTAAATGAGACTGAGGGACGCTGTCAGTCACGATGCCGTACCGACACGGTGAGGTCGAGCTCAGTTCAAAGCGATGCGGTTGGAGACCTGCGCCTGCTATACAGGAACCAAATACCCGTCTGACAACAGAAGTGCTCTTGGTTTCCGTATCTAACCAATCCGTTGTTTGACCTCCTGTGTAGAGAGGCAGGACTGCCTCAGACAGACATGGAGCACTCTGAATGGAAGCCCACCTCACAATGAGACTTCAGCCATTAGACAAATTATCCGACATTTAGCAGACACGGGAGCAGCCTCCCTGGAGATGGAATTACTTTATTATCTCTGGGGCCCCAGGAGGGGAGTCCTGGAGGGAAGTGTGCCCCCTGCCCCCCCCCCCCCCCCAGGAGCTCTGGCCATGCACCCCTCCTCTGATCTCTGGTTCTGCCGTCCGAGGACCCAGAGAGGCCTGCTCCCCCTGTTCTCTGATGTCTACCTGGGGTCTCTTTGTCTACGGGGCAGCCTATTGTCCTCCAGACGAGGCTAAAGCAGATGTCCGGCCACAGGGCTCTTTCGCAGGAAGTGGTAAACCCTCCACCGTGCAGCGTTTCATTCATATGGAGTCTGCAGAGTAACTGCCATGAGAGTGCCTTACACATGCTAATGTAGACAAACAAGGTCCCCAGTAGGGAAGGGTTCTACAAATGTTTGACCACGCTGCCACACTGGATCACGCCAGGCCACCGGACTGGGACAGACAGCAATGAAACAGCCTTGAAGAGGCTAAATCGCCCTCAGTTGTAAAGTAACTTAGAAGTGGGGAGGAAATGGAGGATGTGGAAGGATTTGGGAGACTGTTTTAATAGAAACTGCAAGTGGCAGCTCGGATCTAAGACGGATTCGAGAGACCGCAGATAGAGTGCGGCTAGTTTGTTTTGTTTTTAGATCAACACTTGTATTATTGTTTTTGTTGATTTTATGTAAAGCACTTTGAGCTGCAATTCTTGTATGAAAAGTGCTATATAAATAAAGTCTTACTTACATTTACATTTAGTCATTTAGCAGACGCTCTTATCCAGAGCGACTTACAGTAAGTACAGAGACATTCCCCCGAGACAAGTAGGGTGAAGTGCCTTGCCCAAGGACACAACGTCATTTGGCACGGCCAGGAAACGAACTGGCAACCTTCAGATTACTAGCCCGATTCCCTAACCGCTCAGCCACCTGACTCCCTACTTAGTTACTTACTTACCAATAGTGTGTAAACTTGATACTAGCACCCCTCTCTTCAGGAGCCACTGTGAAGGAGGGTTATGAGCCTTCTGTCTCCCTCACATCCCCAATGGAAGACCTTGGGACACACACATAATGCATGTGCACACATGTACACATACACACTCATACATATTTTTAAGAAAGATTTTCCATATAACTGATTGTGTATGTAAACAACTGAGGAGATATCCTCTAGTGTATTTTTTTTTTTTTTTAAACGTATTTCCAAATAAAAAGATTGGAAGTTGAATTTTTATTCTGTGCATTTTTTTTATACAGTAGGCCCACGTGAGCACGGAGTAAATCAATCAAGCTAAAGAAATTGAAAGGAAACGTGATTAGCTTCTTTCAGCCTGACAGTCTGTAACTTACAGCTGGTCACTTTTATCAGTGTTGGACACCTGCTGGAAATATCGATCCGGCACTGCTTTCACCGGCTCAACTCTGCTTAACCATCATGGTCTTAAACAATCCTATGTCGTCTCACATTGACTTCTAATCCCATAGACTGAAGAATTGATCGACTGATTCGAACATAAATTTACATGTGAGAAAATAACAGCCTAAAACATGTCCGTGTTCGTATCACAAAGTGGTGTAACTAGCTCATGACAGAATGCGTTTTAACAAACTGAAGAGGACGAGTACAAATTCGTTTATATTTTCGAGATGAGAGCAACATTTGTCGCTTATTTTAACAAGTCGGATTAATTTAATAATAGTGACCGTCATCAACGCTTACGCCCAATTAGGAGGTCGTGTTAAACGCTTAAATTGTACTTTTGTCACGTGGTCACGAAAAACCGCGTCCCTTCGAATGGAGCGGAACGGACAGACGCTTTAAAGACCGCTCTCTTTAGTCATCGACCGTCACTAGGAAAACAGAGAATCCGAGGTGGAACAGTATACGAGCAGACTCTTATTGCACCGGCGGTTCATTGAAAGCATAAAAGCAGTAGGAAAGTATGTCAAGTGCCTTCTAAATGCGTAAAGGCGCATGCGAGTGATCTCCATCGTCTTCCATTCCCGCTTTGGAGGTATTTCAGCTAGGATGCTGGATTCCAAGGAGTCTGGAGTGAGAATGTCCGCACATAGGATTTCGTTTTCCATCATTGATATATTGGATCCACAAAAATTCAATAGCAAAAGGATAGGCGCTGCCAAAGAGAAGTTTTGGTCACCAAATGCAGAAGACGCAAGTTTGAAAGCGGACGGTGGCTCAGGTGGAGAACTGACGGTGGAGCGCGTGAAAACAGGTATGGAGGATAGGATTATGCTAAAATATAAATTATGAATGAAACTTTCTTCTGTTATTGTTATGTAAGAGGGGATGTTTTTCGTCCACTTGGAATGCTAATTTATCATTAACGTGTTTGGCTATCCATTTGATATTTAATTTATGCACACTCTACAGCATAGGAATTTACTAATAGCATCCGTAACTAATATGTAGATTTGAGGTTAACCAAAAAAAGACACTTTAGGCTACAGTATTTGCATCGCATTGAACCTAGTCAGCCTAAACATTCCAAAACTGCAATGACCAACAGAGAGATCAGATTTATGTCATCTCTATATGACCTTCCTGTACTTTCCAAGGCTGCGTTTCCTTTTAAGAAGCCACAAAAGGCTTGCTCTCACAGCCAGCGAGTGTGATTGGCATTGGGACAGGCAGGCCAGATAATTGTTTAAATCGTCCCATTGAGGATGCCTCCGCGCGCTTTGATCGATATCCCATTACTGCATCCTGCATATCTCCCTCCAGCACCTTGCAGGTACAAACTTCAAACCCCTTCCATGTCTGATCCTAAATATCGTTCGATTAAAACCTCCCTTTAAATAGATGACATTTATCGATCCTGAGACAAATATGAAACTCCATTAGCACGTCACGGGCAGATAGTGGAGCTGGATTTAGACGGGATTTCTTTCCGCTACATGACATTTGAGACGATTTGTGATTTATAAATCATTTAGGATTAGAGACCAAGCCATCCCAGTGCCCCTGCGCTCTTGCTTCGTTCCACCCCTAAGGCCTGGTGATTTTAATCAACAGGAGTTTACAGTTGTTCTTCAACTTGTACATTGGCCTATATTTTCATAGGACCTGTGAGGCAAGCACCTGTAAATTCTTCGTTTTGTCAAAACGTGAATGGAGCTGTCCTTTCAGCACCACACTCAGACTAACCTGAGAGTACACAAAATATCAATAGTTTTGCATGTATCCTAGCTTAAAGTCTTTCAGCTGCATTCCTTTAACTACAATGTTGATTCTTTATGTTAGCAGAGGAAGAAACGCAGACGGACTCAGCAACGGATGCCACGCGCCAGGCTGCCAACGACTGTACACTTTCAGAAGGTCCCACGAATGACCCAGCGCCTTGTCTTACAGAAGATCTGGACGATGAGGAAAGCGGTGGCACCGGAGCCGTTAACCCAGTATCACCTGACCCTTCTCACAAGCGGCGGCGCTCTGACCACGGCAGCGCCAAGCCGCGGCGAGCCAGGACAGCGTTCACTTATGAACAACTGGTAGCTCTGGAGAACAAATTCCGCGCCACGCGATATCTGTCCGTGTGCGAAAGACTCAACCTGGCGCTCTCCCTCAGTCTAACCGAAACCCAGGTTAAGATTTGGTTCCAGAACCGAAGAACCAAGTGGAAAAAGCAGAACCCAGGCGCAGACAGCACTATGCAGCCCGTCTCAAACTCTATAATCAGTGTCAGCCCAAGTCCAGTAACCTGTGGGTCGAATCCTGCCAGTTACCAGACTTTTCCATCCTTCAGTTCTGGTAATATAATTTTCCATTCGACGGGTGCAGTTCCCCTATCGTCCACAGGAGGGCTTCTGCATCCCTTTATGCACAACGGATATCTACAACCACCCTACTTCACTCCACATTTATAAAATAAGTATGTTATTATGTAGTGACACACAGCAACAACTCGTTGTAACTGTGTTACATCCTATAAATAAGAATTCCAAAATACTTAAATAATAAATGTCGGACATACTGAGTAGACTGAATGATCAGATGGCGCTTCAAAATCCCTCCGCGTTCAGTTATATCCCTATAAAGTGATATTTCATCCTCTGTTGACGAAACCGATGTACATAATGTAAAGAAAAAACGAATACCATATTATAACGTCTTTCACCGCTCAGTGGTGTAGGCTAAGAAGAAATACCGGTTTGAATTGTTTCAATATGGCGTTGTTTAAACCATATTTGATTGTGTCTGGATAAAAAGTGCAAGGGCACCTATCTATCACCTTCCTCATCTCTTTCCATGTCTGTTTGACAGTCTTGAACTGTTAAGGTCTGATTTCCCAGCTAACTCACCATATAAATTAAACATTAAACAATATACATCATGGTGATGTTGTTGATCCTTGCTGTATCCAGGTAGTTACAAGGTGTTTGTGCAGCTTTACTGACTTGAGATTAAGAAATCTGAAATGAAAATACGAACGAGATACATTTAATCGTAAATCCTTTTTTTTTGTGTGTAAAGACTGCTCTTCTGTTTGACTTGGCTTTAAAAAGCACAGTTAACACAATCCACTGACATGTCCTGGGCGTTAGATACAGCACAGACTACTCTCACTAACAGCATGCCTGCATGACAGAACAGCAGGGCAGATTACACCATTAAATAGTTTAACATCTAAGAGCTACATCTGCCACTCTCCTACTTTAAATAATCATTATCAAAAACTATATTCAGACTACATGATTCATACTTTGTAAAGTAAAGGTTTTCACACACAAACTACTTATTCGACACTGTAACAAGACTTGCTTCCTTGTCTGCCATGCACACTGCAACCACTAGATGTCCCTTCCGCATTTTTATGTTTGTCATAACCTGACAAATGTACACGACAAGACGTTGGACTGCTAAAAGGTCACCGAAGGATTTGAACAGAAAATTAACAGGAAATGTCATTCCTCCATGGGCAAAGTAAGAGACAGGGCCTGTCTTCATGCCTGTAGATGTGACCGTGTACGTGTGTGTGAGTGTGTGTGTATATGTGTTTACACAGACACGATGAACACCATCACCTCGTACTCTGCAACTGCTGCTGCGACCTGTGACCAGCGATCCATCACCAGAGGACGACCCCTCCTCCTTTATTCTGATTTCACATTCCCATCATTCTCTTCACTGCCAAGCTCCACAGCAGCCTGGTTCAGCCCTGGTCCTTGGGCAAGGCACTTCACCCTACTTGCCTTGGGGGAATGTCCCTGTACTTACTCTAAATCGCTCTGGATAAGAGCATCTGCTAAATGACTAAACGTAAATGTAGTCGAACGCCCACAACCCCTGACACAATTCTGTTGGTTTGTACCCTCGTTTCACTCTGGCACATCCTAACACCTATAGGCTCAGAACTTTCCAGTTCAAACCTCTGATCAATATTAGATGAAACCCATCTTATTGCCCATAGATTCACTGGCTTTCACCCACAGGCATTTCTATGACATTGTGCATTTAAAAAAAAAAAATTCACGAGGTTTTGAATCTGTTTGGTGGGTCGTTTGGGGCCGGGAGAGAGGAGTCCTGTTTAAGATTCATGTGTGACAAGCTTCAATGAGGGAAGGTCAGATACTGATAGTACCTACATGTCCTGAGGTGGAAGGAAGAGGAAAATGCTTTATTTATCTATTCCCCAGTAACAATGTGACATAAATACTTTATGACTGAGGGTGGCGGGTCCAGTCTATGCATTTACATTACATTTAGTCATTTAGCAGACGCTCTTATCCAGAGCGACTTACATTAAGTACAGGGACATTCTCCCCGAGGCAAGTAGGGTGAAGTGCCTTGCCCAAGGACACAACGTCATTTGGCACAGCCGGGTAATCGAACTGGCAACCTTCAGATTACTAGCCCGCTTCCCTAACCGCTCAGCCACCTGACTCCCTATGCCTGTCTGCTTCTCTGCTATGAGGTCCACAGTGACTGGTACCATCTCCGCTGGGGTCAAAGGTCAGTAGACGGGAAAGTGAGATTTCAGTCACCGATACTTCACTGGTCTGAGGGATTTGAGTACATTGTTGGATAATGCTGTGGTGGTAAAGCATATCTGCATCTCATCCTGAACTGAGGCATGCCTCCCAGACTGATTTTTGAGTATGGAAGGTTTTCTGGTTGTTATGGTTACTTAGCCTTTTGGTTGCTTTAATGAACGATCAAATATAGGCCAGCGGGTTTCTTCATTAGCATAGGTCAGTAATCACAACAAAATCAACAAGAAGAAGCATCTGGAATACATCTCTCACACTTGAGGGAACCATGCACAAAACTACAAGGTGGGCAAGAACCATGTGAAAAATTCAGCTCCTAATATCCTCAACTTTTTAAATAAAAGAGTGGGTTGAAAAATATTTACATCCTGTTGGATGTAAATAAATGGGCCCAAACCAGCTAGTCTAGATTTGTGTCCCCCTACACACACGACCCAGGTCATCACACTGTATGTAGGTATTTCCTTCACCAAATCTGCATTGTACTGCAGAGGACTGGAAACAGGAAATAAGTCCGGTATTTTAGGGCCAAAATATCACTAGACACACCCTTTCAAATGGTTGCTAAAAAACAGGAGTGCATGCCAGAGAATCACTGTGTATTGTTTATGAGGTGACATTTGAGACATATGACCAGTCAAGAAACGTCCTTATAAATCAACAAAAGGCACTACTTTACATAACACTTCAACTGAGAACAATACAGACATGCCCTTGATCTGTACTGCCTCAGAATTGGAATGTTGTTCCGAGATTGTTTACAACACCAAGTTAAGGCTTTATCTTAAACTCAAGATAATATTAGACAGGAATCTGTGTAATGCAGCTAGACAATGGAAAGTCTCCTTAGTTAAATCACGAATTTTCCTGCCTCTCGTGTTTTACTGCTTTTGAGACAAGAACGTTCCAAGCGTGTCGCAATTCAAACAGTTTCCTGTCTGTGTCCTGTCAAGTTTCAGCTGCCCAGCACAGATGCCATGAACTCCACTAATTGGCCACCTCTTACGATGCTATCAACACATTCCCCAAACTCATCACAACTAGGGATGTTTAATTTTGTTTTAATGATTAGTTTCCCATAGCTGCTCTGTGTCTGACTTGACCGCTAAATAGCGCAGATAACGTCTCAGAGGATGAAAGACGTGTGTAAGAAATCTTTCGTCTGTATGTCTGTTTCCAGTCACTTTGAGGAGTGTGTTCTGAAACAGTGTCTTTACAATAAAGGGCTCTCAAGTCTCACACATTCGCCGTGAGACTCACGCATTTCAACCATTTCTTACGCAGCATCTTGTATTACATTTTGTAACTGTAGTTTGTGTTATGGTAAGTGATAATATGACTATGAACATAATGAACTAGAGAAAACACTTTTAGAAAAAACAAAATGTAATGAATTCCAAAAATTTGGGAATATTTATATATTTAAGTCAAATGTAAGTGGGTATCTGACTTTTGGGGAAATATCTGGATGGTTTACCAGGCCAGTTTCAGCTCTGTCTCATTTAGGTAGGCCTACAATAAGTCTGGAAATTGCATGTCTGGGACCATTATCTTTGTTTACCTTAGATGTACTTTCCATCTATTTTTAGAGATTCATGGTTTGGACATTGACTCAGTCTCATAATCGTTTGCTGAGGGTTTTAGCAGTGAATGGAAATAGATTATATGACAAATCTGCTCCACTGTGTCAAAGATCTGTGCTGTTCATGCAGTCGCCTCCACATAGTTTGATCGGTCATTAGCAACTGGTTGGTTGGTCATTGGTTAATGACAATTAATCATGGTTGGTTAAGGTCCTTATGGCAATATACTGTTCTGGTTTCAATATACTCGACAATTTCCTGAAATTGTCCATTGATTGGTTTCCTGTAAGAGGGACCAGAGAGAAAATAAAACGGATTCTGCTGTTTCTGACTGCAAATGAGTCAAAACCCATGACTCAAACCTCAGCACTGCTGTGTTGAGATGGGTTGCCTATATTGCTCAATCTTTCTAAGTAACTAATATGTATTTAAAAATAAATCTTGAGGAGGAAAACGGTTAGGCTCAAATAAATGAACAACTGCAATAATCAATAGTTCAAATGACCCACACAATCTGTCAATCTTTACCACTACGACAGATTCAGTAAAACCGCTAGTAAATATTGATATGATCTGATTAAATAATGAAAACTATGACAATTTTGGGATTCAAGAGAGATGACAAAACCCATTCGCATTCACATCATGAGTCGCATGCGAGATGTGTATAAATCGCTATCGCCGAAGCAAGGAATTATCAGCAATTAGACACAGCCTCTCATAAATATGGATGTTCTCTGAGGGGGATACGATTTATTCAAATGAGTCTTTATCTCACTTCGCAGCGGTGAAGACGTCCCGGGGCGAGCTCTTTCACTTGTCAGGAATAAACTATCTCACCTTTTAATGTCGAACATGCTGGAAATTGGAAGATGATCATTACGCAACTCTTCAACACATTTTATAGGCTAATGTTTTCCTCTCGAGCAACATTTGTCAAGACGAATCGTCAGGCAGCGCTAACTGAATCGATGATTCACGGAGCAAAGGATGGGAGAACTTTCCAGACTTACTCTCAAATACCGAAACCACTTTATAACAGCATAACTCAGCAAATAATGATACGCGATATAAAATATCTCATCAGAGGCGAAATTGACTTTTGTCATAATTGCTTTTAGGGACTTACATTTACATTTTACATTTATTCATTTAGCAGACGCTTTTATCCAAAGCGACTTCCAAGAGAGAGCTTTACAAAGTGCATAGGTCACTGATCATAACAACAAGATAGCCAAAAAACATCGCGAGTAGCCAAAACATGAAGCACACATTGTGAACAACCAAAGTAAGTGCCAAAGGGAAGAACCATAAGAGCATGTAGTTAAACAAGTCACAACCAAACAACATGAACAGCTATGACTTACTTTCACATAGTCCTACACAAACACACGCCTTTGCTCTCTCTCTCTCTCTCTCTGTCTTTCGGTGTTTTTTGTCAACCTCTTTATTTCTATCCTCCAATATTCCTCCTCCTCTATTTTGTCCCTCGTTTTTTTTTTTACTCTCGCTTTTCCATACCGGAGCCCAGTAGCTACAGTCAGTAGCAACGCGAGTAAATCACAATGTATCAGTTCCCCGTCGTGCTTTGCAATATGCGCTTATAGGTTACAGTATTATGCTATACATGTTCTGTTATATTTTTTTGCTTTTTCCAGTTTGATACCGGTAGGATATTTTTTAAGGAGACATAACTTAAGAGGCATAACGATTCATCTCAACTTCAATGTAAGTATTTGCTCATCACTATTATTGTTATTATTTGACGTGATTAAATGTTATATATGTTGTGCATCTTATTGTGTTGTCGTTATAAGAGTATCTTAGCATATATAAGAAAACTATAAATGACAAATTATTTTGGATGACACGTTTCTGCCCTTTGAACATACAGAAACCATTCACTCAACGTTACATCTATTCACTAAACCTAGATTCATCTGACTGCAGCCTACATCACTGGGTCGATGTTGATTACAAAATTGCACCTTTGAGTTTACATCATGGATAAGTGGTTTGTGGGTTTGCCAGGAACAGCTCTGTTTTTCCTCCAGACACAGTTCTTTAGTGGACAGCTGCAAAACATCTCAGTTAGACCTTTAGGGTTGAGGGAACTCTTGCTTAAGTTTCCTTAGTCTCAGTGACCAAATGACAGAAATAGATTATTTGTAAATATTTGAATAATCACTGCCACCACTATCCATTATGTTTATTATAATGATTTTGCCATCTGATCTTGTCCAAACCCTTCAGTTGTCCTACCTGATTGACTGTCTGAATCTCTTTTATTGACTGAATGACTTTACTTTTATGCCTGAAGTTTCCATACACATGAACATTTATAAAACGTTGCCTCATAGCTTGCTCTCTGTCTACACAAACCCTTGCTAGGGTATTCCACACTGTAAACACTCCATAATTCTTTTGTGTGACGAATTCCATTGACTTGGACGGTGTTGCTACACCCATAGTGTGCGTTTGCCAACTCCTTGCACACGCACACAAAGGCACACACACACACACACACCTTGTGTACCCCTGCTCTCTCCCTGCTCTCTGACAGGGGCTGTGGCAGGTAGACAGATGACCTTTGGATAAACCCTGTCTCAGTAGACTCAGCTGGCTTTTTCTAAAAGCCTTGGTGTCGGAACAAGGAGTGCGGGGCAGGTGTGTGTTTGTGTTTTTGTCTGCACAAAGATGGGTGAGTGTTTGTTACTTGAGGTTGGAGGCTGCTGCTTTAACCCTTCCACTCTCCTCACACCCAAGTCCTGTTTCACAGTTCTTCAGCTCTTCCCTGCCAAGTCTGGTGTGCGATGCTGGGCGCACAGGCTGGGTCTTAGTTCTTAAGATAAGCAAAATAGCTGTAGTTTTTCATAACCTGCGACTGTATCTCTATTTGGCTCTGCGTTCAAAATGTACAACGTCACACGTAAGGCAGTTTAGGAGACTTTGGAACGGCTGCATTCTCATCCAAAGTTGTCTGAGAGTGGTGCCTTCTTGTTTTCGTAAGAGCTCTCCATTTTTGCTGCACCAGATCGGAGGAGGAGGAAAGTGACAGGAAGATAAGAGAGGACATAGGAGGTCACGGGCGGGGGAGGGGGGGGGGGGTCAGTTGATTTATTTGTTACTTAGTTGTGATCTCCAGTAGAGACTTTACAAAGCTGTAAATAACTCTGACGTCGTAAGACAAACTACGACTTCAGTAATATCCCTGTGTGGCTTCTTGTGGCCCTCTGTCATGACTTCCTCATCCAGTCGTGAAGACCACCCAACTTGTCTTCAGATACCTCTTTGTGTCTTGTCTCTCTCTCCCTTCTCTACATTTACATTTAGTCATTTAGCAGACGCTCTTATCCAGAGCGACTTACGGTAAGTACAGGGACATTCCCCCCGAGGCAAGTAGGGTGAAGTGCCTTGCCCAAGGACACAATGTCATTTTGCATGGCCGGGAATCGAACTGGCAACCTTCTGATTACTAGCT
The DNA here is from genome assembly GCF_038355195.1 of Osmerus mordax. Lineage (NCBI taxonomy): Eukaryota > Metazoa > Chordata > Actinopteri > Osmeriformes > Osmeridae > Osmerus > Osmerus mordax. The sequence goes on along the minus strand of NC_090054.1, from coordinate 20,057,641 downwards.
CGCTTCCCTAACCGCTCAGCCACCTGACTCCCTCCTCTCTCTAAAACGACACCTCTCACACAGTAGGAGACACCCGTCGATGTCTCTCTGGGTGTTATGAAGTCAAAGAGCTTCGAAAGCCGTGAAACAACACCACCTCAGCAGTCACACGCTCCGCTCGGCTTGACAGCACATCTGTGTTCCAGACATCCCAGCGGTGGACTGCCCTGACCTGGACTTATAAAGACCTCCCACTGTCCAACATGATCACTTTTAGGAGACGTATCTCCACAGGGGTCGATGTCCATCTCAGTGATGATTCAGCCATTTATTGGGGTTTCTGTGATTTAACAACCCAGCACAAGCCACCTCTGAATGCCCAGGTCAGCCATTAAAAACAATGCACTTGTCTGAAGGCATGTGGAAAACCTTGTGTGCTGCACCTAGACACACACTCCATCAACAGAAAATAAGACACGTGGATGCTGTTCGCATATTGCGTGTATTCTCCTGCCTTTTATTTGGAGTTCTGGGTTCCTTATCCATCATCAGAACGAGTTGGCCAATGTGTCCTGTACTCCCTCTCATTCTGGGAATGTGGCCTGGAGTCTTGCCATCAGCCACGGCTGAAATGAACCAGGATGCTGTAGACGAGTTGGTAAACATGAGAACGGGAGGAAAGGACCTCCCCAACTGTCACCCTCTTCGGACAGCCCCTCGAGCTAAGAAATGAGGAAACGTGTACAAGGAGATCAAATAAATTGGAAGAAAAAGGGCGTAGGGAAAATTGAGAGCTGAGATTTTGGAAGGAGAAGGTGTCAGAAGTCAGATGTTTAAGAAGATAAAATTCCTGAAGATTCAGGATCTTTCATATGTTGAACAATAAACAATAAAGTCATTTCGTATCTGCTCTCCTGTGTACATTTCTTCCCTCTGAGTCATGTTGTCCTCTGAATGCCTTTGTGAGTAGGTTTATTCCTGTAAGAATGTTCTCCTTTGAAGGAACGTTTTTTTTAACTAACTTTCAGAGTTTAGTGGATCAAAGCGTAAGAATGAGATCCCCTCTGATTTCATATTTAGACTTTCAAAAGACTTTCTAGGATTCCTATAGGCGATGTTGAAACACTCACGCCAACCCACTCAGCCTCCCACTCAAGCGCACACACACACACACACACACACCCAGCCACACACACACAGATGTGTTATACTGTTTTGTTTTTAATACTTAACGGTTGAGCCTCTAACGCACAATGTTTTTAAAACATAATAAGGTTGGTGTGGCCCCAAATGCATGAGTCCCATTTGTGACCCTCACAACAGTATCTGGTTAGGAACAACACAGTCAAATGAGATAATGGCTAATGTTATTTTTCCAAGGACCAAGGTTTACAGTCATTTTAAGGCTGAACTGGAGCTGGGAAAATAAAACAATACAGGGTAATTGATGGAGTCAGGAAGTGTTTCCTAAATCAGTTTTCTTGGTCGGTTATTCTTCAGTCTACGATCACAGAAGGGTATATACACTTGCAATTGTACTTATGTTTGCCCACCACAGGTAGTTTGATGTTATAAATAGTAGTCATTTACATAAAAGTATTTACCAACCAAAACAGTCAACAATACCAAACTCTACCACGTGAAATATGTGACACATGAAAAAGCTTTGCAACCTGCTATGCTTTGTTTAAAAAAAGTCTAAAATGTTGTGTTTTTCTTTAACAGGTATAAACTGCTGAGTTTCATAACCTGGTGTGATACTGACTTCCCTGAATAAGATACATGTCAACAGTCCTCATATCTGGATGTATAAATGTATGTTGAATGCCTCTTCAAGTCAAGCCTTGTTAGTGCTTCCCTCTGCCCCTTCCCTTCATCACATCCTCCCTGCAAAATGTCTCACACAAACTACAAATACAGAGCCCTTCCTCAAACAGACTACAAATATGGCGCAGCCGCACAGGAAGTAGAGAATCACAGGAAGAAGTCAGCAATGCCATGCGAGGGAGACGGCCCCATCAGTCTGTTCACAGTTCCGGAGGTCAAGCAGGTTGCTATGCGGTCACCGGACTTCGTGAGGAGCATCACAAAGATCAAGCTCCTCAGTTTTCTGTTGGGATTAACCCTCATGTTCCTGGTTATGACCTCATACATCCTGACCTGGGACAAGAAGGGACGCCAAGTGACCCCGTCACCGGTCCACCTCACACCCACCACGGTCCACTTCAGCAACCTCCCCTCCAGCAGGACCCCCCCTGTGGGAGAGGTGGACCTGGAGCTCCTGATGGAGACTGTGGGCCTCAAGTTACGAATCAGCAGTCCCAGGAGGGTTCCTGCTCTGAAGGATGTTCTTCACTCTGATCTTCACGTTCGTATGAGAGAACATCTGGGCTGGGATCATTTAATTAATATGTTTTGATGAATTATATAGGTACAGATGTGTTTAGCTTTTGAATTAGAGAGATGTCTGGTCGATCGTCTTCATGTATTCGTCTGTTTCGTTCTCCACAGTTGTTCTCGGTCATTCCCCGACAGTTCTTACCCAACGTCAAGAGTCCGTGTTGGTACGAAGAGCACGTTGGAAACACCAGCGCAGACGTGTACGATAAAAACCTTTACGCGCCGCACTCGGTGAACTTCCGAACCGTCTGCGACCATCTGAGGAGAGATTTCCGTGAGCACCTGTATCACAACAACAGCAAACTCTACAGGCTACGCTGCCTGCCGTACTTCTATATTATCGGCCAGCCCAAAAGTGGAACCACGGATCTTTACCACAGACTCATGCTTCACCCTGAGGTCCGGTTCTCCACCATGAAAGAACCACACTGGTGGACCAGGAAGAGGTTTGGTGAGTTGCAATAGTAGAGTACACTCGAAAAAAAGCCACTTAAAATATAAGTAAAAATAAAAAAATAAAAATGCTTATAAATAAATCTGAACAAATGAAAATCCTTTAATATTTCTGGTGTCAGTTGGGTGTTACCTTGACTGAGTGACCGAGGACAGGAGAGTGAGAGTGCTCTGCCCTGTGGTACCCCAGGTATCATCCGTCTCAAAGATGAGGCCAGAGATCGTTTCCCTGTGGAGGACTACATAGACCTCTTTGATCTGGCAGCTTACCACATCCAGGATGGCTTTCTGGGAAATGCATCAGATGGCCACAGCAATCAGCAGATTGTCACAGGTTTGTATGTATTTGTGTGTGTGCTTGTGTGTGTGTGTGTTGTTGGTTGGTATTGCCTTGAAAATATGCTGTCAAATGTCAGTATTCTGCCCCTACTCAGGACCCTGTAGCAGGCTATAGTGGAGATGTGATCTTTCTCCTTTCCTGTGTTTTCAATCGACTTACATCCACCCATGGATTTCAATCAATCAATCAACTTTTATTGTTGCGTACACCAAATTGCTTCAGTGCAGAGAAAGTCTTGAGACTTGGCCAGCAACATCTACGCATTAGACAGTAAATACAAATAACAAAGTACATTTACATTTTGTCATTTAGCAGATGCTCTTATCCAGAGCGACTTACAGTAAGTACAGGGACATTCCCCCGAGGCAAGTAGGGTGAAGTGCCTTGCCCAAGGACACAACGTCCTGGCAACCTTCTGATTACAAGCCCGCTTCCCTAACCGCTCAGCCCCCTGACTCCCCTTGGTATATGTTACAAGTAACATTGTAACATATACCAAAAATAACATTTAACACTATAAAACTATAACATATAACACTATAACATATAACACTCACAAGTAACAACAACACAAGAAGAGCTAGCAGCAGTTTAAAATGTGAAGAAATTAGGAATATTAAAATAAAATATTTCATTTTCATCAGCTCACCCCTCAACAAGCAAATCATGGTTCTCGTTGTATAAAGCAGTAGCTTCATAACCAATGCCACTAATGCCACTAAAGCCACTCTCTTATGGATAATATCACCTTTACATGCTTATTTTCTACTCTTCACACTGGCTCTTGTATTTACATGTAGGGAGTCAGGTGGCTGAGTGGTGAGGGAATCGGGCTAGTAATCCGAAGGTTGCCAGTTCGATTCCCGGTCATGCCAACTGACGTTGTGTCCTTGGGCAAGGCACTTCACCCTACTTGCCTCGGGGGAATGTCCCTGTACTTACTGTAAGTCGCTCTGGATAAGAGCGTCTGCTAAATGACTAAAATGTACATGTAAAAATGTACATGTTGTGATTGCTGGGTGGATTTGATTGACAGGTGAAGCCAGTGCATCCACCATGTGGGACAGTCTAGCTGGGAGCTGTTCCCACGGTGACGGAGGAGGCTGGGAGCCACACTTCCTGGTTCAGGACTTCATCCATGCCGCCCAACCGGACGCTAAACTCATAATCATGCTGAGAGACCCGGTAGAAAGGTACTGACCAACTCACACAACTGTCAGGATATCTGATCAGATCAGATAATCATTTCAATATCCCCGAGGGGAAGGTCAGAATGGTAGGTGTGGTGTTAAATAAAGTGTGGTTTATACTGACAGGACGGGTGATTTATTAGTCCTTTCACTCACCCATCCATTCACTCATTCATTCACCCATTCCTTCACTCATTCATCCACCCATCCATTCACCCATCCATTCACTCATTCATTCATTCTCTTATTCTTCTGCTCATGTGTAGGCAGGTATGTTGAGGCTAGTAAACACAAACACAAACCCTGTCAGAGCTGCACTTCTGATACTTGATCTTCTGATATTCCGTGTCTCTACGTCGCTTAAAACAGAAGCGTCTGCCAGATGAATAAAATATTAATGTACAGACGTGTTCATCCACTCGCCCTGTGAACCGTGTGCTGTGCTGTCTCCCCTGTTAGGTTGTACTCAGACTACCTGTACTTCCACTTAGTGAACAAGTCAGCGGAGCGCTTCCACCACAAAGTGTGTGAGTCTCTGCAGATGTTCCAGTCCTGCCTGGCTGAGAGCTCCATACGCTCCTGCATCTACAACACCCATCTGTTCTACCACATGCCTGTGAGTAGCGACCACCTTCATTCCTGCCGGCTGCCAGGCACAGGGCGCATACAAGGCCGTGTTCTGAATGCTCGCTGACGAGGAAGACTTTGTAGTTGTGTGTCTGGCGCCCTCCTCTGGTTGGAATATATAACAAGGAAATACTGTTGTGAGCACGACTGTTTGCCTCAGTCGAGGCAGAATCATCCTGATGCCTGTGTTTTGGTGCCCTCAGGTGCGACTCAGTCTTGGACTCTACATCATCTACCTGCTGGACTGGCTGACTGTTTTCCACAAGGATCAGATTTTAATTCTGCGTCTGGAGGATTATGCTGCCAATCTCAGAACATCCATGCACAGGGTCTTCGACTTCCTGAGTCTAAGTACGTCCCTGAATGAAAGCCGACTACCTACACACCAGCCATCAGTTTTCATCTTATCATATAATGGATCTTACATTTACATTTAGTCATTTAGCAGACGCTCTTATCCAGAGCGACTTACAGTAAGTACAGGGACATTCCCCCGAGGCAAGTAGGGTGAAGTGCCTTGCCCAAGGACACAACGTCAGTTGGAATGACCGGGAATCGAACTGGCAACCTTCGGATTACTAGTCCGACTCCCTCACCGCTCAGCCACCTGATTCCCACATCTTCACCACCACACAACTGTCATAATGGTGTGATGGATGTACTATGTGTTCATGACTGATTAACAGTAATGTCCCCAGGGGTATATGTTGGTTTTTCAAATGTGGGTGGTACATCTTATTTTAATAACTGAAAATGCAACCGTTAAATCATTTCCTTGATAAGAAGTGTGTGGGCGTGTGCATGGTGGGTGGGGGGGGGGGGGGGGGGATTTGCGGTTCTTAAAAGTTTACACCAACGTATAATGAAATCTAACTCCCTGAACATCATGTGTGGATTGTCGTCTTTTTTCCTCGTCTGTTGACATCGACCCTGCTGTCTTCTCCAGGCCCTTTATCAGAGCACAGAGAGCTGCTGCTAGCTAAGAAGCCCATGTCCAACACACGCAGGGCGCAGGATCGGAGCCTGGGCCCCATGCTGGCCCTCACCAGATCCATACTGCAGCGCTTCTACCAGCCCTTCAACCAGCACCTGGCTCAGCTCCTGGACAACCAGGCCTTCCTCTGGACCGACACGTGAGGAGCCAAGGCCAAGCTTCCAGTCGCCCAAGTCTTCCTGGGCGACTGGAATCCTGTGATCCTTCCTGATCCCAGTTAAGTCAGGTCAAAATCCCACACAACAAAGCCTCCCTTTGGGCAACAAGTTCCTACTGCTGGACACCCGGTCTTCTTGACATCTGGGGAGCACCATGGATTAAATTATTTTATATATGTTAAGGAAAAAATTAAGTCAGGTTTTATCAGAGATAATATATTGTAGGTGCATTACGTGATGCCCAGCTGTGTCCACCAGGGGGAAGCACCTTCTCACGGAGCAGATCTACCACAAGAGACTCCCACACAAGCCAATACAAGTTTTCACTCAGCAGTTATGTGTGTTTCTGTTTTTCATTGGTATGCTGCACAAAACCTACTCTCATGTCTGCCTCAGTGATAAACACACTCGTGTAAAGGCACAGTTCTTGGGTCGATTTGTGTTCAGTCACTACTAAATTGCTCTTTGCTGGTGTAGACACAATCTGAATAACATTAGGGTACCTTGGAGCCTGCCCGAACAGGGATGTGATTCTCATTAAATAAAGGAGGATTGTTACCTTCTGCTGTCATTTATTTTTGGTCCACTTACATCTACTGATGGATTTGCTGTTGCCTGTTTCATTACAACCGATGCAAAATCTTACAATTGATAATAATATAACATGCTTACTTCCGACTCCATACACTAGCTCTTGTATTTACATGTCGTGACTGATGAGTGGATTTGATTGACAGGTGAAGACAGGTGAAGTCCACCATGTTGCACAATCTAGCTGGGAGCTGTTCCCACGGCGACGGAGCAGGCACAGAGCTCCACTTCCTGGTTCAGGACTTCATCCTCTCCAAAGCAGCAGTTGTTGTATACGGTGTATGTATACGGTGTATGTATACGGTGTATGTGTATAGAATAGAGAAGCACTATTGTTTGCTTTCATGCCTGTAAAGCTGCCCAATCTTCTCATGCTGTCCTTATAGCACCAAACACTGTGGCTGCACAGTCCACCACTACCCACAACCTGCTACTGTATGTCTGTCCAGCCATCATGCCCTCTGCTGTAGATTCTCTCCGCCGACGCTGACTTGCTGAAGCTACTCAGACAGGTCAGGAGCAAGTCTTATGGGTTAGACAGTCTTAATCCTGTCCTCTTTTTAATGAGCAGCTCAGGGCAGAAAAGGACAAACTAGACACGTTTTTACCAAACAATTAGTGATACGGTAACTGACTCCTAGAGCCTGGACATGACTCATTCCCAGCAGCAGTTCCACCAGGAAGGTGCTTGGTGACATCATCACCGCAAGGGAAGCCGTCTCTGTGTGTGCTCATCACATCAGAGAAAAATACAAATCTTTATCGACAACCGTGAGTTTATTCCAGGACACAGGCATTATGAAAATGGCATCGACTCCATCACAGAAGATGCAAGTTAGCACCTTGTTCACCTCTGCCTGGATCGCCCTATTACACTCTCATGTGTGACTCATATGACTCATCCACTCATGCCAAGAAGTCTTTAGTCAAGTTTATATTTCTTTCATTCTGTTTGTCTTGACCTTCACCTACTACTCAACATGAGTTTCACCTGGGAAACGATGACAAACCTTCCCACAAAATCTAAATTCAAGGCTATATACTATTGGTTGATTGGCATTCCTTAATTCTGATTATACAGTATATATATAATATAAACAAAATATCAATAAACTACAGTTTATGAGGTCAGTGGCGTACAGTGTCTCTAATTGGTTGTTTGCGTTCCTATATTGTTTCTTGGCATCTTCCTCCAGGTAGCGTCATGGCGACGGTAGAGAGTAAACAGCCATAATGAGGGGAGGATACTGAGACACAGGAGGTCGTTCTTTGAAGCTCCCCATTAGAAAAAGAACTCCCATTTTTAACTGCCAGAATAACTCAGTGTCTACAAGAACTTCCTTTGAGACGATCATTGTATTCCGTTCAAGAGAAACACCTGAATCGTGAGCCTTCTAAAACTCTACTCTGCCTTCAGAAACAACAAGACTTTTTAGTTGTTGTCATAACTGAACTGCACAGTTATAAACCTTGTCATTATCCCAACATGATACATCACAGCAATCTGATTAAATATCTGATGTTAAGGCTGTCTTGCCGGCAAGATTATACAACGCAATTGCAATCAAAAACCACGAATACTAATGAAGTTTTCTGTAGAGACCCCATTCCCTCTGATGAGGAATTGAAATGCAATGCTAAAATAATTAAGTGACGGTACTTCCTTGTGATAAAGGGAACCGGTGCTTAGACTTGTCTGATGAGGTGGGCTATGTACCTTTGGGGCCACAGGTCTTAGTGTTGAAGTGCTGCTGTGTGAGGGGGGGGGGGGGGGGGGGGGGGTTTGGAGGGAAGGGGGGAGGGAAGGGGGGAGAGGTGACGGAGCGAGGTTGATTGCCCTCCTCGTTGTGTGGACAGTAATCCTGTGGAGGATTTTGACAGGCGGAGGAGGCAGATATGGTGTCTTTGTGACATTCTCTCATTTTGTCAAGGACTTTGTTAGGAGGAGTTGAGTGACACCAATGTGTGTGTGTGTATGTGTGTCTGATTGTGTGTGTGCTGTACCGTAACGGACTCACTGCATTCGCAAGCCTCTGATAAGGAAAACAAGCCCTTTAAATGTTCGGAAGACAAGTGTACTACCTGGATTTGACATGACACTTGGAATGAGTGCTTGTCAAAGCAAAGCTTTTAACAAGATCTCAGCTGAGAGTAGCTATATGAGATTTCACCATCCCAGCAATATCAGTAGAGAAGCACTGCCCTTGAGGAGAGGTACACACGTTCGCAAGCCTGTGGTAACGCTGATCTAAATATGAAAGAAGGCAATAGAAGATTCATTTTCATTTTAGACACAATGATTACTGAATCATGACTATGATGAATAACAATCAGCGGAGATGAAGGTCCCTCGAGCCTCGTGTTGAGAATGAGACGGAGAAGAGACAGGGATTGGGCAGGGTTCACCGGCTGGAACCTTACCTGGATACCACTGCTGCACGGTATCAATACACCACGCAGAGAAATAGAGATAATGCAGGATATAAGAAGTGCTGTGCTTCAAAAGGTTGTTGTGCATGGCTTATACGTGGTTTATCAGCTTCCCTTTTTATCAAAAAGTTTTGTTTTACAAGTGGGCTCATTAATCCAAGTTCACAACAATTCACTTTTTCCATTCGACTGTGTCTCAGAAAGAAGTAATATTTTAATTTCTTGTTGCCAAGGTGAACACTTTCACAGAACATTATTTAAATGTGTCTTCTCTAATACTGGGGGCCCAAATATAACTCAATAAATAGTTGCCATTCTTTTCCTGTCTGAAGTCACCATTGAACACCACAACTGCATTAGCATAGTATTTACATGTGCATGGAAGATTATACAGTACTTATTGTACATCTACATTATAGAAATGATGTATACTAAAAATGACTGACAAACTTTGACATTTAGATTTTCTCTCTGAGTTCATACTACAGTAATCATCTGTTTTAATGGCATATCCATTATTTAACCCTTGTGTTATCTTCGGGTCATTCTGACCAATCAGTCATTGTGACCCACTGTCGTATTGTGACAAATTTACCGCATACAAAAACAAAGTGAAGCATTTTCTTTTAACCGTTGGGCTGTCTCAGACCCCCCACATTGCAAAGGTTAAAAGAAAATTATTTTTATTTGTTTTTGTATTGGGTAAAACTGGGTAAACACAACGATGGTTCGTTATGAACCTTTGGGTCATGTGACCCGAAGGCAGCACAAGGGTTAAGAAAGCCCTCTTAAAAAGACTGGAAGTACCTGGAAGATCAGACCTGCTATTCTGCTTCAGTGGGATTTACGTGGAAATGTTCAATTTACGAGAGAACATTCAGAGCTTTTAGTCCTGGATGTCACAGGCACACTTTAATTAAAGGACCATTTTATCCTCTCTCTATTTTGTCATGATTCAAGTAAAGGCTTTCAAAATAAGATGTGAAATGTTCTGGTAATTCAGTGGTCAGTGCAAAGTGGTGAATGGAAAGAAGGGTCTGCCAAAGAATCCCTTCCTGCTGTCCTTCCTCTGAGAGCACAATGCATCACATAGAATGAAGAGAGCAGGGAAAACTATGCAACTGATGATAATTATACGCTATGCTGTAGTAGGTGACATCCACAAGTACATAGTTTACATTACATTTACTCATTTAGCAGACGCTTTTATCCAAAGCGACTTCCAAGAGAGAGCTTTACGAAAGTGCATAGGTCACTGATCATAACAACGAGATAGCCCCAAAACTGTGCTGTGATCTAGTTGATCTGTCTCAACCACAAGTCAAAAGTTTTTTTTTTGGGGGGGGTTTTAGACATACGTTCTGACATCATCAGTCCCAGAAACAAATCATAGTTCATTTGGCAGTGATTCAGACGGTAGTCAGCTTGATTAATTCAATGACAAGCTTCATCAGCACTGATTAGTGAGAGACAATCCGACAGAATTATGACTCATTCTGGTGACGGCCACTGGATGCTGCCAGAACATATGGCCACCCCCACATGTCGCATTTCAGAGATTCATTAAATTCCCTCAATTGTCACAATTCCTCAAATTCTGTAGTAAATCTAGTGGCCTGTATAGGTAAGCAGTTGACTGGTGCCGATTCTGATAACACAGGTCCTATATTAAGAGGACAGCCAGGTGTAGGAGTTGCTCCTATAACAAGCATGATTTCCCCTGACCACCCGTGGACTGAAGCAGCAATCCCCTCATCAGAAGATAATACATCTCTCATTCTCCTCCCAGAGACTAACACAGAGGGTGATAAATCTCTTTGTTCCACTGGTCTAAAGCAGAGACTATCTGTCATGGTTGAACTGTGCTATGACTTCAATTTCAACAAGATGGGAAAACATCCGGCTGGCTTATTTCACTGGGCAATGGGTTTCCTCTCTAACAGAATGGGGGAGTTCAGCTACCCACTACACTGTAGCTATCATCTTACACTGTCAATGCATGTTTCAGGGATATCGTAATTCCACAGCTAGGATAAGATCAGGCAATCTTAAGCTTTTGAAACGGCTCAAGATCCAGATTTACACCAAAAGATGACACATTCGATAGCATTGTCAGACATTCCCTTACAATCAGACAAGGAAACTGATCAGACCATGTGATTCACTTTTAATAATGGATTTAAATGATTCACTGTATTCAGGTCTTCTGAAAAAGGCTTTGGGGAAAGTCTCATGAATTTTAATCGATGCACATTTATAGCACTCACTGATAAGACTGTTCTGATATTAGGGGACATTCTGCTATCCAGACTCTGTACAACCAACCTGCAAAGAACCAAATCCTTTTTGACGTACGAAACTTTCAAGGTTATGTTGCCATAGAGACTGCCCTGGACAACTCGTGTGTTCAGTTCAGTAACGAAGACCATCTAGGAGACCTGCTAGATAAGTCGAAGCCCGTTTTTTTTTCTCCAGTCCTATAATTAATCAAATTCACATGAGACTTGATTAAACGTGATGATATGCAGTGACCTGTGAACACTTTAGTCCTAATTCACAACATTTTCAATGCAGCTTTCAGACATCAACCAACCAACTGCCACATATCACACCTTTTATTTACTTTGCCTACTTTGAATATTAGCCTATATTATTTACTTGTCGTTCGCTCATCGTTTCCATTAGCAGAGAAGGAACCCAGCAAAAGAGAGTAGTAATGGGTCATACTCTGGTTGAACACAGCTTGGAGACTGTTAGCCTGTTCTATTGCAAACAGCATGTGCCTATACTAGCCTACTAAGCTGTGACATAAACATTCCACAGAACGGAGAAGCACTGGTGATTAAGGTTAATTGGCTTCGCGAGGGGGTGTAAAACAATACTGGGATTCTGGCTCGCACGGTGACATTAAAAAGGTCGTTCTAGTACACGGCGACTGACAGAGATTAATGATGCACCTGTCTCTCTCGTTTGCTATAAACTTCAGACCAGAATTACAGTAGCCTATTACTAGTTGTAGCCTACATTTTGAGCCATATTGTTCATGTTTAATCTTAGATTTTTGCTGTTTGATTTTAATGTTTAGAAAATCTCATGGTATTTGGTGTAGGCCTAGCCCTACTCCTGTCTACCATCAGTTATGTAGGCTAGATTTAGCAAACACTATATATCGATAAACTTAATGTGCAGAAACGTGAGTTAAGGTGTGCATTCATGTCCAATTAATCTGTTGCAATTGTAATCTATTTGTCCAACTACAATCCATCAGTTACATACTCGGTTTGTCTAAAAATCAATCGCCTCTAACCAATTGATCCAACACAGTGGAGGTCAACGTCTAAAATCAAGATTACGCGAAGGAGTCATCACATCAACGCCAGTCAATACCTGCCTGCTCTCAGTCTCAGACTGGTTCCACTAACTGTATTAGTTAGGTGTGCTTGTTCTCGACCAGGCACCCTATTGTTGCACGGATTCTGAGGAATTGACGTTTTTGTGGCTATAAGTGCAGCTATCGGTACGTAACTTGCTAGACACAGTCACGTGGCTAACGTCACAAACCTGGGTGCGTTTAGACGACCTAGTACAACCAAAGAACTTATATTGTTCTTCTATACTCTTTGGTACAACTAGGTACATCAGTTCAGTAGTGTGTTAACTTCCGGGAGATAGCTAGTAGCTAACTAAATCTGCAAAAAACTAAATCTGCAAAAGACAAACACAGACACAGGCCAGGGTAATAACATTTTATGTAGCAAGCTATGATATAATAAACCATAAGCTATGATTCCAGGCTGTGATATAAACACCCTGGCCTGTATTTGTCAGTTTTACCAAAAAGTATTGCTAATACTGTAGCTGTCGGTAAAAAGGAAGTTAGCTACCCTTCGTTCTGGTTAGCTTCTATAGAGCTACTACCCATCCTACACAGCAGTAGGTCTGGTAAACTGTAGTCCGGTGTCAGGTCTGAAGCCAGGAGCAAAATGGAGAACTACTGAGTAAGGAGCTCGGCATCTCGACTACAACCGGCATCCAGGTGAACAAAATTATTCATTATGCCAGCTAAAAGTGCGCTATTGAGTATTGTAGCTGCTATCCTGGCCGTGTTAGGCTTGCTAGTTAGCTCAAGTTATCCGAAGAAAAGCCCGGTGTTACGGAGAATTCAGTTCCCGCCTTCTGAAGATACTGCCAGAAAGTGACAACGTTTTTTTTGGAATCCGCTTGTTTCAGTGTTTTTTTTTCTCCCTCTAGTTATTTAAGTTTTCCAAGTCATTTTATCATAAATAATTTTAACACATAAATGATAGATTTTTGTCCGTGGGCGTTAGAACATATAGGGAAGAGTGATTGAAGTGAAACACGTGCTGCTAACTGTGTACACCCAACGCATCCAGTACAGTTCTATCGTTGGGTTTTCATGATTTATACTCTCTTGACGGCAATCTTCAAACACCCTCCCCCCACGCTCTTGCAAAGTCTAAAGTTTAGAAAGGACAGGAAACCATGGCAACCCGGGTCGGTGCTGTTTTCCTGGGAAATTAGTAGGGAGTCGGGGATTGTGTCTGCAAAACGTTGTGCTAAATCTCCGGGGTGTGTGCGTGCGTGAGGATGTATGTGTGTGCGCGTGCGTGTGTGTTTGTTTGTGTGTGATTGTGTCTACAGTGCATGGCACGGTGGTGATTGACCAGTGGGCTTAAATATGAAGCAGTCCAGTTGAACTTCATTATGACAGCTTTTACTTAGCAATTACAGCAATCCGCTAGCCGTTTTGTGATTTGTTGACTCAAGTTAGCATGACAAGGTTTAATCTGCTGTCCCAGTGATTTATCCTCCCCAAGTCAGATTGAAGGAGAAACCCGATCCCGAGGCCACGTGAAGTGCTTGTTTCTATTAACGCTCCAGAATTATCAATATTTTCAGTCATTAAGAAAATCCATTGTAGCAAACACAGCCACATTTACTACTTACGTATTATGAAGGCGGACATTCTTTCTACATGGTGACTCAAATAAATACTCTAGGGCCTATAGGATTTTACTTGGATCTCATACTAATTGTAACCTTCCTGAGACATGGGACAACAACAATGAAACATAGGCTAATTTATAATTTTCTGATGTGATTCACTGTTTACATGCAGGTAATTGAAGTAGGCTTTAAATTAGCAAACGCTTTCTAGACCAAGGGTTAGAGTTACTGTTATGTTTTACAATAAATTCCGTAGAAGATTAGACAACTGCGCTAGTTAACTGGAGGAGTGAAGTCTGTGCCAAAATGACGTTGTGTCCTTGGGCAAGGCACTTCACCCTACTTGCCTCGGGGAGAATGTCCCTGTACTTACTTGTAAGTCGCTCTGGATAAGAGTATCTTCTAAAAGAATAATTGTAAATATAACTTCTGTAGTTAGGAATGTGTGTTCACAATCTACCCGGTGAATTTGAGTAGAAAAGCATTACAGCGCTATTATAAAATTGAGAATTGGCATTGCTTTTCAAGTAAATATTTTGATTATCGTTACAATAAATACCAACACTGTCAAATTCTCTAAATTATCCTATGACTTCACTGTAAAATCAGATCTGATTGGCTTATTTCCTCTCCATTTAATGTCTCCCCTAATTAGTGGCGGAGACATGATCGCAGAACCAGAGAAAATACTAGATCAGTCTCTGCAATACACAGCAGGATATGTCAGGTTCCTCTGTCAGGCTTAATGTCAAGGTGCCCCCCCCCCCCCCCCCCCACACACACACACACACATAAATAAGTACCCATTCTCTGTTTCCCAAATCCAGACTGCATTCATCCTTTTCTATCCTTTATTATATCCCCTGGTGAGACAGAGATCTCTCCCTAACTCCACACTCCCTAAGATGCTCAATTAGTAGAGTAGATACTGCTCAGCGATTGGTCCGGAGTACCTGTTGATATCGTTCCCATTATATAGGGAAATACTGTAAATGTCACGTCTTCGAATGCGCTCCATCTGTCCGTTGTTGGTTGGTTGTTGAAGTAAAAGTATTGGCCATACTGGAGCTTTTAGCAAAGCAGTCAAAACACAGTGGTGCACTGTAGGGGTGGGAATCTTTTGGTACCTCACGATTCGAATCGATTCTTGGGGTCACGAATCGATTAAAAATCGATTCACGATTTTTTGCAATTTGTAATCTTTTTTTTTTTTACATTTGTGAATCGCTACACTGAATTGCGATTCAAATGTAAATAGATTTTTTCCCCCACCCCTAGTGCACAGTACCATTTTAAATAAACCGTATAGCTCTGGTCAGGGACTGATCACCAATAGGGAAAGCAGGGCTTTGCCTCTTGGTCACTGACAACCAAGAGGGCCTGGAGAGAGACCTTGTTAAATATCACTTGACTTTGCTCCCCCCAAACAAAAGGCTTCCGACATAAAAATGCTTTGCCTCCTTAGTCTCCGTAGACGGGCTCTGGTTGTAGTGTAGTTTTTTATGTAAGTTTAATATAGAACTCTGCAAGTAATTCGAGAGTGCTTTGCGCGCTCACAATTTTTCTTAGAAGGTAACCCTGGTGTTTCACGTCACAACACTGTGAAATGCGGGCAATTCCCTTAGCTAAAGTCTGCAAAAATGCGGACTAACGAAAAGGGTGCATAAAGGGCTCAAAATGTCTGAGAGAGCCGATACGGAAAGCAGGGCTTTGCCTCCTGGTCAGCGACAACCAAGAGGGCCTGGAGAGAGACCTTGTTAAATATCACTTGACCTTGCTTCCGACCCCCCCCCCCCCCCCCCCCCCCCCCAAACAAAAGGCTTCCGACATTAAAATGGCCTTTCTTATCCATCTGAGAGAGTGGTTTAGACGCAGCCAGACCACGGCTGTTCGAGAAGGTGCCTTTCACATTGTGTGTCCTGAGGAAATTAGCTGATGGATTTTTCTAAGCTGGGTGGTTTTAAGTTAGCAAAAACAATGACTCAGTGGATCAACTCTGAGCACCGATTCGGTTTCCCTGATGAATTCCCAATCCCTTCTATTGAATGTGGATTCGTCTTTGTGGCTATTAACGGCTCCCTCTGCTCTACTTCAGCATTGATGGTGATCGTCAAGTGCATGATGGCGCATATTATGGTCTGTTCTATTCAACTCAACCTCTTCTGATCCCATACCCTTTAAACTCAACACACCTCAACGGTAACCTGATGAGGTTGTGCCCCATCCTGTCCTCTGTACACGCGGTACTGTAGCTGCAGTCCGAGCTGAGGTAATACCAGCCTTAATACTTCCATAACATCCTTCTGACCTTTGTCAGTCTTTCGTCTCATTCAGAGGAGGATGAAAGGAGGCTGCTCTGAGTCTGTCTGGTCATGCCTCACTTTAAGCACCGATACATTCTGATGGGACTTTTAGTGGTGTTTCATTGCCAGGTGGGTCGTGGTGACAGACCAGTGTTTAATTCACAAACCCGTTTGTCCAGTGACAGACAGGTCATGGGATTGGTTTATATTTATTTTAGCAATTGATCTATTCCTTCAACATTCCAGCATATCTGTCTCCTAAATCCAATATGTGGATCAACAGACTTAGTTTTCATGAAAGCACGTCACTGTATGTTCCGCCAATACTATTTCTGATAAAACGACATAAAAACCAAAACCCTCTTTTGAAGAAATAGTTTTTGAAAGTGTTCGTGACTGAATGGCACACCCGTGAATTTTACTTTCACTCCGGTTCATGGATTTCATTGGGATGAATGTGTTTGTGCAGTCAAATCCATGTCAGTACAAGGCTGGTCCCCTTGTGTACCAGCCGATGTGTAAACATGGCCAGCATGCTAACTAGCATCAAGCTTGAAGGTCAAGGAATACGATTCAGTGTTTCCCACAGAATTAGGTTATATTTGTGGTGGTAGGCAGGGGCGGAGCCGGGCGTTGTAAACATTAGGGGCTTAGCCCAAACCTAGGTTCTGGTATCGTTTTTTATTTGAGTGTAATAGAGACCTCTATAAGTAATGCGAGCGCTCACTAACCTTTGTAGAAGGTAACCCTGGTGTTTCACTTCAGAACACTGAAATGCGGGCAATTCCCTTAGCTAAAGTCTGCAAAAATGCGGACGAACAAAAAGGTTGCATAAAGGGCTTAAAATGTGCCTTACCAATAGGACTGCATAGTATAAAGTACAAACAGAAAATGGTAAATAGGCAGTCAAATTCTGGTCCTCAGTTTTCGGTTAATTTTGTGCTTAACAATGAATAATTATGTGTATTTGTTATTACGATATTGACCAATGGGCTACTGTTCTTCTGGACAGCTTTGTTTGATAAACTGCAGATGACAGCCAGTCTGTAATGAAACCTGCTCTGATGCTTATTACTTGCTAGCTTAGCTGTATTTTCTCTATTTTCTCACAGAACAGGCTATGTATTCAGCCAGTCACTAGAGGCGACAAAAAAGGAAATCACTGTTTTTGCACTTGTAAACAATTGTAGCCAGCCTGTTTTACTTGAATAACATATGGAAAAGTAATCCAGTTGCACCTTTTCATTTGTCACCAAACAACCACAACACAATTTAATTAAGCGTCCAAGTCTTCACATTACTGTCCCTTTAATGAATGAACAGATGGTTGAAAACTGACTCAATTATAGTGAGGACTCGACTAGCATCAATCACATCCTCACCACCAGTACCAGCATACCCAGCACAAGACCAGTTAGTAAACCAATGACGCTTACACTGTCATGTAGAATACCCAAGTGATTAAAAATAGACTAGTGTTCTTGTAATCTACATGACAAACAGTTTGATGCACACTCTGTAGATTCTCAATGACAGCTTGTTGGCAGCACCTTGACATGTCTGCCTTGTCAGAACTGTAGTTGGAGAGAAAGAATGAGCAGTTTTCTCTGGTCTATTTCGGTAGAGGGATGCGTATCAGAATTTCCTCCCACAGACTTTAGTTTTCACTACTGCGTAGGTTGCCCGTCGTGTGTGTGCATGTGGTGTGTGTGCATGTGTATGTTGTGTGTGTGTGTGTGCATATATTGTGTGTGAGTGTGTGTGTGACTCACCCATGTTAGCCATTTCTCAATAGTCTGCCTTCTTCCTGAGGTGAGTGTCACTATTGTTGAACTGTGAGCATCATATTACCCTGAGCAGTGCGTTGCTGTGTGATATGGAGTTAACAGTCATTTGTGTCAGGAATAAGCCCTCTAAATACAAGACTGCGGCTTGTATTTTGTTGAGTTACATTTTAAAAAATTACTTTTATCACTTGGATTATTGTTTTTATTGACTTGATGTAAAGCACATTAAGCTGCAATTCTTGTATGAAATGTGCTATATAAATAAATATTATTATAAATAAAGTCTTATTATTACAATAGCCCACAACACAAGCCTCAAACCTGCTGCTAAGTTGGCAACATGCTAACTAAAGTTCCCCTTTGACTATATCCAATAGGCCATACACACATATATGTTACAGAAGACAGAAAACCAAGAACTAAATCATACTAGGACACACAAACTAAAACATATTATCCTTAGATGACCGATCCTCCGAGCTAAAACAATTCCACAAACAGGTGAATCTTAGTTGGACACGTTGCTCTGTTCTCTTTAAAGGGCAGGTGGAATTCATTTCTGACATCCTTTTATTGGTTTGAAGTACGAAGATGATGATGAGCAGGGCAGGTATTGTCCCTGTGAAAGGGCAGGGCAGTGTTGGTCAGAGAGCTGACAAGATGACTCAGAAAGGACTGCCTCACAGTCATCTTCCATTGTCGAGAAGAACCAAGGAATTCTGGGAAGGAAGTCTTTGTCCATAATGGCTGAAAATAACTTCTGCACTGATAAATATATTACAGTGTTTCATTGCATGAGTTGTGTCATGCATAGTGTCAATGGCTGGTGTTAAATGAACCGAACTGGCAGTTGCCGATTTTGTGATACTTCATAGAGAAGCAGCTGGTTTTACTGGCTGGTACAGTGGTTGTCTCTCATGCATGTAATATTCACATACTGGAAAGAACGTTTATAAGTCAGTTGGTGGAATCACTCTACGGATGTGAATTGTGGTTATCCATATCATACAGGATTGCCCCCCCCCCCAACAAAAGTAAGATATTACAACTGCCCAGTACCACTGTTAGGTGTACATTTTTCTTACCGATCTGGTTGCAGCTGCATGCTGGATCCAGCCTGGTAAAGTATCAAGTAACAAACACATTAGCACTATTTCTGGGGTTTTTCTACTGTGTGCGGTGTGTACAATATAGGTCAGTTTACTCTGGGACATGAGGGAGACCATGACATGGCATTTCGATGTAACCTTTTCTATGAGTAACACATCCTGATGCTGAGGGCTAGTTGTGTTCTACTGACGACATCATAGAGGGCTAGTTGTGTTCTACTGACGACATCATAGAGGGCTAGTTGTGTTCTACTGACGACATCATAGAAGGCTAGTTGTGTTCTACTGACGACATCATAGAGGGCTAGTTGTGTTCTAACTACGACATCATGGAGGGCTAGTTGTGTTCTAACTACGACATCATGGAGGGCTAGTTGTGTTCTACCGACGACATCATGGAGGGCTAGTTGTGTTCTACCGACGACATCATAGAGGGCTAGTTGTGTTCTACTGAAGACATCATAGAGCATAGACATATATACATGTATATATGTCTATGTCATAGAGGGCTAGTTGTGTTCTACTGATGACATCATAGAGACGCATATGTCACAGCAAGAAGGCTAGGGAGGACTGAAGCGACCCCAATTTGAAATGTGTAATGTCAGCCACATAAAGTCCAAACTAATCATTATCTGTTAAATAAATAGATCTGTTCTAATTCAGATTTGCAATACTATATAACTTCAATTATTATATATATCTTACATATTTCAGTGTTTTGAAGACATGAACATAAATTAACACGGTTTATGAAACATTCATGGTGCATTAGTTTATGATGAAATAATTATCAGATTTAAAGTTGCAGAGCACACAGGAAATGTGATATAATGTCACTGTTCAGATTTCCAAAGCTGTTCACGTTTAAAATTCAAGATTCAAGGTAAAAAACAGGATATTTCCTGCAGTAAAGAGGACGTCAAAGTTTCTTACGCTACGTTTGCATTCATCTGAACATTTGAACTGTTGACGTTAATGCATCATGATTCCGTTTGTGGGGATATGTTAAGCGCCTGGCTGCCGTTTTTGACATAAATGACTGTGAAAGGCTCTGCTGCGCTGTGTTTCGCAGCTTGCACCATGAAGCAGGGCTGTTTGTGCCAGAAGGTTCCCTGCGTCTGCAAGTACATTGCAGGGCCTTGATCATACACAGCCTATTTCATCCACAAGCTGAACTAAAAGAAGAGAAAATATGTAGCATCTAAGTTTAGGTGTGTGCGTGCGTGCGTCGTTCAAGATGCTTTTTTTTTTTGCGAATAGGGCCAAGTAGGCGATTTGAGAAAGAGATCACATGAGTTACTGGGGTTGGTTTCC
This sequence comes from Osmerus mordax, assembly GCF_038355195.1. Lineage (NCBI taxonomy): Eukaryota > Metazoa > Chordata > Actinopteri > Osmeriformes > Osmeridae > Osmerus > Osmerus mordax. The sequence continues at coordinate 20,036,995 of NC_090054.1, read as the reverse complement.
TGTGTTATTTTTGGAATATCGTTCTGAATTCCATGTCCCTGTCCGTGTGCATGAGCCTCTCACCTCACGCAGCCCCTCGCGGGGGATGCGAAGCTGGGCGGGGGCGGGCGGCGTTTCATCATCCCGTCTGGGGTATCTGGGACTCCCTTCTAATTGGGGAGATCCATTCAGCCCCCCGGGGAGGGGGGGGAGCTGTGTGAAGTCAGCTGCACTTCTCTCTTCTCCCCCATTCCCCCCCCACTCGCTCCTTCGTCTTCTCCCCTTCCGTACGTGCTGGTGCTTAATCACAGGAGCGGTATGCAGGGTATTCGCTGGTGCTGCCGGTCTGCATCATCCTGACTCCCTGCCACCAACCTGATGAGTCGGCCTTGATGAGGATGATGGGAGTCAGATGGCTGATCGGTGAGGGAATCGGGCTAGTAATCCGAAGATTGCCAGTTCGATTCCCGGTCATGCCAACTGACAGTCATGCCAACGGTTGTGTCCTTGGGCACAACCGTCCGAAGGCACTTCACCCTACTTGCCTCGGGGGAATGTCCCTGTACTTACTGTAAGTCGCTCTGGATAAGAGCGTCTGCTAAATGACTAAATGTAAATGTAATGATGAAGATGAAGCAGGTTCGCACATCTTCTTCTTCTCTCCTCTGCTGGGGAATTCATCTCAACGAGACTTTGACTCTGCTTTCTCTCTGTAGTCCTTCATTAATGCAGTTCCCTGACAGCAGCCCCGTGTAGATGCTCACTGTTTGCATGTCTGAATAACCAGTAGATTTGTTCCTAATACCCAATACTTTTGCATTGGGTTCTTTTTTGATAAGGAACGCAGATGATCGACTCATAGGCTATCTCACAATATGATTTGTCATTACGATCAGTGCTTTTCACATGCCATTTTCCCTACCATTGCATCCACACAAAGGCAGAATGTGGGAGAAGAATGCAGAACCCGTTGACCCACATCACAGATACTGTCTAAAACTTCTTGCGAGGCGATCATTACCAGTCTGCCTCAACGAAAGACGAACAGTGGATGTCGAACTCTGTTACAGTAAGAGATGCATACACCCGTGGGGTTTCATCTTTCTAACTTTTCTTTTCTCACAACCTTGCAATTATAAAGGTCCCTAACTATCAACCCGCTCCTATTGTGAAATGAAAGTGTTTGAGAGAAGCGCAGTGCTGTCATCGTTTCAGTTGGGCAGTGGTGGGTGGAACACTTTTTAAACAATTCCTTGAACTAATTAACTCTCTTCTATTGTGTCTTACCACCAAACTGGGAGTAATACCAGTGTAGGCTTTGACAGATGGTGCCCTTTGTTTCGCAGTTAGGGCACATACAGAATATTTAAAAATCGCAAGAGGTTTTCATAGCGATAGCTTTAATTATAACCATTAGGTCGGAATCTGTTACCGTAGGTGTACTTGTAAATGTATAGGCAGTTTTCCAGTTTTTCACACTACAAGAAATGCCAACATTTATTTTTGTTCTTTTAAATGCCCCGCATTTATTTCAGTAAGATCACAAACATAATTTGCAAAAACTGAACATGTCCTATTTTAACAAAATAAATATACTTTCTTGTTAAATAAGGCTTCATACTTTAACAGATGGTACTATACAAGGAAATACTGGCCCCTGACTGCCCATTCAACCAACATCAGCTACATCTCCTCATGTGGATTTAACTTCTGTAATAATATCACAGACACTATCAATACCAACTGAAAAGAAGTGAAAATACTATCACATAAACAGCTTATGTCACTGAAAAACCAAATTACCCCCTTATGCATAATACATGTAATGGTACAGTACCATAATTATATATATTTTTTAAAACAACAACAATATAATACTTCCAATACTAAGACAAGTGTCTATGGATCAACCTAGAAAGCACATCTACGATACCACTGCTGCCTTTTCAGTTGGGTGTTTTGAGGAGAACTGTCAGTTCATCTAAAAGGCACTCAATTTTCAGAATGTCTGCCTTGTTGCTGCTGTACAGTACATGAAAATAGCTGAGCCACTGGGTGCTAGCTATTCTCACCCATCTCACACTGGTAACTAACAGACACACTATCTTCAGTCATCAATTTACTATATTAACTATTTCCAACTAGATTTAGCAGTTTTTCTTCAATGATCCATGAGGTATATCTCAATGCTATTTTAAACATATTTGTATATTCAATATATTTTGTCTCTGCAGCGAGACATTATTAAAATCTCCCTTCATGAATCATCTGACTACAAGTACAGAAACATCTGCTACAACTTTGACATGGATCCACCAAGAACCTGTACTTACCTGCAAACATTTCAGACAAAAACAGTTCATCTTAAATCACTACCTCACTGGTTCAACAACATGTCACTAACAGGGCGACTGCCATGTCGCGGTAACAAAACACACAGCAGGCGTGGGCTTTCAACACGGACATTAAACAGCCTCGGGCTGTCAGGTGAAGTCACCGTTACCAGGTAGGGTCTTGAAGGACACGATCGAAGATTGACTCAGTGTGTCTCAATGTCTCCCGTCTCCAGGGTGCCAGAGACAGCTCTCATTGGACGGGTTTGGGGACATCGCCCCGCCCCTTCTCCACCTTGCGGGCCGAGGAGGTAAGTGGGCTCCTCTTCAGAATCCGATTGGCCAGTTCGCTGCAGGTCTTCCTGTATTGGTGACGCAGGAGAGAGTAGACAAACGGGTCGCAAGCTGCCTTGCAATAGGCCAGACACTTGGAGGCCACGCCCCAATGAGGGTTGATGGGTCCAGGTGTGAAGAGCTCCACAATCCTTGTGCGGCAGAAACACAGTAAGAGACATTAGGAGACTGAGCAGAAGAATGGACACAATGATCTGAGATGAGCTACTGGTTCTCAACCCTGGTCCTCAGGGAACCCCTGTCCTGCATGTTTTAGATGTTTCTTGGCTCCAACACACCTGATTCAAATGCATGTTCGTTACCAGGCTTCTACAGAGCTAGATAAAGACCCATTTATTTGAATCAGGTGTGTTGGAGCAGGGAAACATCTAAATGCAGGACAGAGGTTCCCTGAGGACCAGGGTTGAGAACCACTGAGCTAGGGTGAAATATATAATGAAACAAACCCATTGTGTCCCAAGGTAACTGTTTAATAAGTTTCGAAATGTCAACATTTCGCTTTGCTGAAATGTCATTGCCCTGATTCAGCGTGACTGTCTGGGGATGAGGATGAAAGGATGCCAACTTTGATATTACTACTGCATCCAGTTATTTGGACATGATTACTGATAAATATCACGAGTTACATAACCACAACATCAGTATTGGTATAGCAGTCATCAGAGCAGAGAGAACCAGTAAGAACAATGCCACCATTGGAATTCAATCTCAACGTCAAATGATACTGCCAACACTACCACATCTTCCTGAAGAGCTTTCAGTCTCTCTCTCTCCCTCTCCCTCTCCCTCTCCCTCTCTCTCTCACACACACTCTTTTTATCTCGAACGCGCGTGTGCTATTTTAAGCAGCACAGCTGAGGTCAAACTGTTGGAGCATCTTACTGGCTTCTGAGTCAATGACGCAGCCTCACCTCCCACATCCCCTCCCAGCCTCACCTCCCCTCAGCCTCACCTCCCACATCCCCTCCCAGCCTCACCTCACCTCCCACATCCCCTCCCAGCCTCGCCTCACCTCCCACCTCACCTCCCACCTCCCCTCCCAACCTCACCTCCCACCTCCCCTCCCAGCCTCACCTCCCCTCAGCCTCACCTCCCACATCCCCTCCCAGCCTCACCTCCCACCTCCCCTCCCAGCTCCCCTTTGTCTCCCCTCCCACCTCCCCTCTCAGCCTTACTTCCCCTCCCAGCCTCACCTCCCCTCTGTCTCCCACCTCCCCTCTCAGCCTCCCCTCTCAGATCATTCAGATTAACTACATTATGTGGCACACTGGAGATGTGGTACATTGCCGACTCAATTTCAAGAGATATGGTGATCCCACTAGAGAACAGAAGGTCCACCCAAGGTAAGAGGAAGTATACAAATAAAAAAATCTTTAAAACAGCCTTGGAGCAAGGGGTGAGTTCAACAGGAGGGCCTCCCGTTCGTGTCTCACCTAGTGATGACGTAGGGGGCGAAGCACACCACGAAGGTGCCGATGAAAGTGCTGATCTTCTTGGTGGCCCTCTGCCTCCTCCTCCTCTGCTCGTCCAGACAGCGCTGGCGCACGCTGGGGTAGAACCAGGGTTTCATTATCACCCCAAGGACCAGAGTCAGGGACACAATCACTAATGTCACTCAAGTGGAATGGAGGGTGATGGAGGGAGATGGAGGGAGATGGAGTTGACAGCTTGCTCCAGTGGACACTAGCAGCATGGGTCAATAGAAGCCAATCAATTGAAAAAAAATACACTATTTAGACAGATCTCAGCTATGTAAAATTGAGCCAATGTTTTAATGATTGGTCTGTGGTGGATTTTATATCTTAATATGTATTGCTTTGCATAGACCATGAAATCTGGATGTTCAATCACAGCAGATTTATTGGGAATGGGAGATAATTAGGGGTCATCATGCTGTATATCAGTGATATTTCTGGGCAGCATAATTAGAATTTCATCTCATGAATATAAATATAGTGCTATTCATCAAGGTAATTGCAGCAATACCTTGGTGTCATTGAGAGAGAGTTTTACAGCTGAAATCGGGTAAACTGGTCCAAAAAAAGCCTAGGGTTTCTGAAAGTAATCTACATTGTATTTACAGGGTTTAATTGTATTGGTTTTTGTTATTACTTGATTAATATTCTGTATTTGTCATCCTCCGGTTCTGAAACCACAGCTCTTAGGTGAGTACTCAACGTGTAAGGTCTTACCTTGGGTGAATGTCCACAAACAGCACTAACGTCTGCATAGTGATCTCATCTATGCGCTTACAGTGAAACCTTGCCACTTTCAGCACTTTCAGGTATGTGACACATAGCACGATTAGGGTCAGGAGAAAAGTGAGCGAGTGTAAAACCACCGTAAAGATGATAAACTGCGTCCGGGCGCCACTAGCCCTGTTATTGCAGAGCGTGCACGATGCGTAAAGGTGGTTGTATCCGACCCAGGACAGGCACGTGGCCACAGCAGAAAAGCAGAGCGAATGTATCCACGTGTACCCCAGGGCTATCACTGCGTCCCGGTGCCTTATCCTAGAATGGTAGCTTAGCGGGAAAACCACGGCCACCCATCTATCTATACTCAAAGCTGCCATACTCAGCATCGAGTTCGTGGTGAGGAACGTGTCAACGAAGCCCACTACTTGACAGAATCCCCGTGCACCGGGATGTCCCTTGTTGATTAGCCCGACCAAAGTAAGTGGCATGTTGAACACAGTTAGCAACAAGTTGCAAAACGTCAGGTTAAGGATGAAAAGCCCCGGAACCTGTTTCCTAATCTCCGGACTGTACAGAAAGCCGATTAACACCGCGATGTTTGACAGCAAAGACACTACGATGATGGCCACTACAAACGCGGAGATGGCTATATCCACTATGTGCATGGTGCGTGCGTCCCGCTCAAAAATCCGGAATAATAATTATATTCCCCGTCCTGACACGAATTGGCATTATGCAGCAGTATGCGAGGTCCAACACAACATCCAGGACAATGTTGGGCTACTCGAGTAACCGATGGTCTCTGTCATTTGTCATGGGACTCCGGCGGTATTTTAACAGACAACACTACAGACCAGCCTATGATAATAACACCGAAGATGCCAATCCGATTTGATGTGCCTCCCGTAGTGTTTTCAAGTATTCCTTTTGCCACTGCTCACGAACGGATATCGTGCGCAATTGCGCTGTGAATTGATGGGCAGCTGTGCAAACTCGCGGCACATGTCTTATAGTCTCTCCGAAGGGGTTTAATCGCATAAGCACACGTATCACCCCGTTCTCACACTTCGACCGACATTTGCATCCCAAATGAAGACAAAAATAGATTTCTCCAAAATAGAAACAGACGTTGGTGGATTTACATGCACGCAGCTGGAGACTACAGTGATTTTACCGACGCGGTGATGATTTTACAAGCTTCTATTCACCTAATGAATAGTGTACAGCTCTCTCTAAGGAAACACTGCAAAGACTTCTCTCTAAGGAAGTCCCGCGTTACTACGTCTTACAGAATCAATCAAAGGATGTGTGGTAGGCTATTGTACGTTTGGAACTACTATTCTTTGCCTCCACCGATTATTTTAATACGAGACAAAAAGTAACCTTGCAGTATCCTAGAAACTAATTGTACCCCCCTCCCCCCTTATGCAAAACTGTTGACCGTTAATATGAAGTCATATTATTGCTTGTCTTTGGAAGAAAACAACACACAAGCGCATCATTTTAGAGTTCATGTCACTTGAATTGTCCCGATGTACCATAACACTGGCTCATGGAAACACACACACACACACACACACACATATATGCAGCGGAGGCTTATGTTGTCACTAGTTCCACATTTTGATTCTCATCGCCGTTGGTGGCCATCTGTGAGATTGTAACGTTTTCTACTCGGTCCGATGTGAGAGGAGCTGCTCTGCACGACAGGTGATGGGGGGGGGGGGGGGGGGGGGGGGGCAGATGGTGGAGACGGAGAGGAAGGCAATGACACTTTCCTATTCATGGTGACAGAGGTGGAACATCTTCCTCAAGAAGCTGTCGATGGGAGTTGAGTGTCTTGGTTTCTTTGACTCTGTAGACTTAATATGATTGTTTTGTGACTGTGGGCCGACAGATGGTTTTAACAGATCCTCTGTGTGTATGTGCGTACGTATAGTGTGTGTGTGTGTGTGTGCTGACCTCATGTTCACGGTTCCTATGCTATAGTTGCTGCTCCACACAGGGCCTAGGGGAATGACGGTAGGTGTAAAATGAGAAAGAACATGCATAATGTTTTGGAACTGTGATCTTTATAGATGACTGAGCCACTATGTGACATTAATTGGGTTGGTTTGCGATTCTATGGTTCCTTCCATGTTTAATTTAATCCTGGGGTTGAGCTCACCAAGACCCCTTTCGTCTCATTACCACTGTCGGTTACACAACGCATGCAGAACCTGCTGTTAGAAAGTTCAATTAACATGCTCTGTGAGAAAGGACGAAAAAAAAAAAACTGATACTTTGAATTACTCATCAGATGAGTTTCTCGGCCCCAAATTAAAATCATTTATATCATCTGTTGTAATTAATTGAAAAGGATTGCTCCACTGCCGGAGACAAGGAAAATCACAGTGTCTTCGTGACACAAGCGGTGGCAAGCCTGGAGGGATGGTGGTGAATGACAATAGTGAGGTACTTCACAGGATGGCTGAAGTGTCTGAGGCAATGATGAGGTCACCCACTCTTCTAGATCCGTGCACAAATATTCATCATCACCACGGCTCCAGCTATGACAAGATTGATCGTCGGATCTCACGAATGCTGAAACGCCTTACGAAGCTTGAAGACAGCTATCTATATCCGCCACCCTTTGTTTACACTCATTAAGCTTCATGCATGTTCGAGCTGCACCTGCATACAGGTGGAACTCGAGGAAGCCGTAGACAGTAAGTGATACTGGAGCCTCATGACACATGCAGCATTTAATTTACATTTAGTGATTTAGCAGACGCTCTTATCCAGAGCGACTTACAGTAAGTACAGGGACATTCCCCCCGAGGCAAGTAGGGTGAAGTGCCTTGCCCAAGGACACAACTTCATTTGGCACGGCCGGGAATCGAACTGGCAACCTTCAGATTACTAGCCCGATTCCCTAACCGCTCGGCCACCTGACTAATTGGACCTCTTTGTGCACTTCCTGCACCAGATTACAGGCCAGAGGTCTGCATGGCTGACTGTGACACAGGCAGGTCTGCCAGCCATAATCACCACTCCCAATCTGCTTTGATGTCTCTTCTCTGGTAATGAGCATGACATTACAGTATCTACGGGCATGGCAGTAAGACACAGGCTGCTTTTGAAGATAGAATGAGAAGTGTTAATGAGAGAACAGAGTGGTGGATGGCAGCAAGCGAGGTTGTGAAGCTGTGTGATGCGTGTGTGTCAGGGCGAGCGGGGAGAAGGTGTCTGCAGTGTTCATTAATAATACTACTAACATAGATGCTCATGCTCAAGTTATGATCCTATCTTCTGAAAGCCTGTTTCTCTCTGTAAAACCTCTCGATTTTACAGTTGTCTTTTCCGTTTGTTTGTGTGTGTGTGTGTACTGGTGAAGGGTGAGTCATGTTGATAGCAGGATGAACACGCCTGGCCAGCCATATAGCCCCAACTGCACAATTTCAGATGCTGTCCTTTCACATTAGTCTTGGTTTGATTGTGCTTGGACAAGCTTCTCTATTCTGCATGCAAATCGCCCCATACACCATACATGTCCTCTCTCTCACACGTGCGCGCGCTTTCTCTCAGACTCTCTTTATCTCTCAATATGTTGACGGCTTTCCCAAATAGTACATTTTGTCTTACTATACAAGTTGGCCAAAAGACAATTCAAAATAAATCCACGTTATACTGTATATACATGTGTGTGTATATATGTGCACATATATACATGTATGTATGTGTGTGTGTGTGTGTGTGTGTGTATATGTATATATATATATATATATTAGGCATGTATCTTTAAGTCCTGGGAGTAGAGGGCTGTTGCTGCAGTGAGCTAGCCCTCGTCTCCAGGGGTGGCTGCAGGAGAACAGGACTCAAGCAGCCCCCTGGTGCTGCTGCTCCATATTCACATCTGCTGTCTTCCTGGATGGTGTGTGCGTGTGTGTGAGTGGGTGGGGGGTTGTGTGTGTGTGTAGTTTGGGGGGGGGGGAGGGGGTGAGTCGGCAGAGGGGGTTGTGTGTGTTTATCTCTGTGTTTGTGTGAGAGCGTGTCTACAGTATCACATTCAAGATCTAAACGGCAATCCACAGACCCAGCTGCAGGAGGTGCAGTGAATCACAATGTAAACAAAACCACCTGACTTCCTCAGAAGGAGCAGACGGCCTCCTGGAACGCCTTCACACACAGGCGTGAAGGGACCCACACCAGGCGTCTCAGACAGCCCTGATGAACAATCTAGGTTTCCATCAACATGTCCAACAACTGGCAGGATGATGGATTTGGAGGTGAGGCCGTGGTTGTTTCATTTTTATCTTCTTCTCGTCCTCGTTTCTCCTCTGATCTCCTTTTCGAATAGACAGATCTTAAATGTAGGGTGGTTCCCTGCCCTAACCCGAACCACCCCAAACGTTTTCGAGAGACGTCAGAACAGGTCAGAAAAGTTGTTTTCACCCAGACTGCCCAAGCCAGTGATTTAGAATGGGGGGCCAGACTCGCAGTTGTTGTTCAACAATGCGCCAGTTTTCAAAAGACAAGGCAGTGCGTGGACCATGTCTGACCGGATCTCTGGCTGACTCACCCCTGCCTCGCCTCTGGCTGACTCACCACTGCCTCGCCTGACTCTTCCAGAGATGGTTGACGGCGGAAGGAACGGCCCAATCACGATGTGAGGATGAGCACAGCTCCTCGTCTTGCCTGCTCAGAGATGTGTGTTGTCAGACTCACGCCCACTCTGTCTGAGGAAGTGGGTGGTAGACTGACATCCAGAGTCGACCGAACACACCAGTATCCGCTCCGACGCTGCTGGGAGCCAATCGGTTCACTGTAAGATTATTTTAGACTTGCGTTCTGCAACTATACAGATCTAGAGGAAATCGTTTCATTTCATTCACTTCTTATGAATCTTGTGGGCTGTTGAAAACGGTGTGGCAGAAATGAACGACAGCATATATGGAAGCAAATCAGTGACAATGTTTAGAATTTAAAAAGTTATTGGATACTAACACCACCGAATTTGTAGGTTTTGAATTCACCTCTTTAAAATGTAAATATTAATTTATTTCAATGTAAAGAAGAAAATCCGATCCAAAGATTCAAGGTTCGGAAATTCATGTGCTCAAATTCGAACAGTAAAATTCAGATAAAAAACTAACAGATATTCAAGCTTCTGAATTTCAAATAGAACAAACTCGGACTGAAAAAAATCCCATCCGGGATACCAAGGATAGGTAAGTATATCGAGCCTGAATGCAATCAAACCATTTGACTTCTCCGAGAAGGGTCCAACTGCAGACCTGTCTCAGGCAGTCATGCATGCAGATCAGTCATACAATCACAGCCTGGGGTCTGAGGAGAGAGTTCCAGTCTGAGGCAAGCAATACCTTGGTATCCCGGATGTTGCAATCAGAATTATTTGTAATTTGAGCAAGCTGAATATCCGAAACGTGAATTTTTGGATCAGATTTTTTTTTAAATATTGAAATATTCACATTTACATTTTAAACAGGTGAATTCAAAACCAACAAATTCGGTGGTTTTTAAATTTCAATATTAAGTGTTCAATGCCTTTTTAAAATACAAAACATGTCACTGATTTGTTTCCATATAAGCGTGACCTAGACAAATTCTGTAGCTCACATATTTATTTAAGTGTTGATGTGATCTTCCCATACTTTTGCTCTCCTGTGCTTCAGAGGAAGACTTTCCAATTGCATTGCCGTCATAAGTGGTGCAGCATCGCCCTCTAGTGACAGAAAACACTCAAATAGGAGCATCCGGGAATTACTGTAAGTAACTGGTGGAGAGAGATTAACATAATACTGTAGTTAAAACTCAGACTTGACAAATATCCCTGTCCGTATCCCAGATGGACACACCCCTCTACAGGTGTGTAATGGACACACCCCTCTACAGGTGTGTAAGGGTGTCAAGCCTGTCAGGAGAGGGCAAATCACAAAAAAGATGGAGGGAAGACATTTACTGCAACACCACCATTTATTTACAACGGCTGGTACTAACCCTCTTTGACCAGTAGAGGGCACTCTCTGCTTTGCTAATAGCAACATCCTGCTACTTTCTGGCTAATATTTTGACCCATCAACATCCACCAGTGTCCTTCATTGAAATAGCATAACCAGTCCTTTGAAACGAACTAGGGCACCGCCCCAGGCCTGTTATCAAATGAGTGTTGGCAGGTCTGTAAAACACTGTTAGGTAAACCGTCTCATAAACTCATCAACAACTCCAAAAGTATTGTTCTGAGATAAGCCCTGTAGCTGTTTAAAGCCACCGACAGTTCAGCAAAACTTCCTGACCCATATCTCTGGGGGTGGTCGACACTCATTACTCTGCAAAAACAAAAGTATTCTTTGCAGTGTTACAATTCAAGGTGAGGCAGGCAGAGACAGTAGTGAAAGGTTTAGCATAGCTAGAAGCCCCTGCCTCTCTCTTTTGTTCCCGGTGAACCATAGCATCTCTCTCCCTGACATTCACTCAGAGACATATCTCTCTGCAGCATTTAGGGTCACAACAGTGATATCCATGGCTCGCTCTCCTTCACAAACGGCCTGTTTAGCGCTCTGCCTCCGGCGGTAAATAGATAGCTAGGCTTTTATACCCTGTGACTGGATGTATTAGCAGGTAATGTCCTTAAAGAGGATTAAGGGATGGGGGAGAAGGGAGGAGAGGAGAGGGAGAGAAGGGACCGGAGGGATATGCAGCAGTAAATAGGCAGGTGATAGCAGTGAGGAGGGGAGCTTATAAGGCCTGCCTCAGGCTACCAACTGGGATTAGCAGCTACCATGGAGTCTGTGGTATCTTGTGGGATGTGGTATCTTGTGGGTATCTTGTTCCAGTCGTGTGTGTGTGTGTGTGTACAATTTATAATGAAAGCAGAAGGAAGGAAATGGAGAATTGTGGGGTATAAAAGTCTTGTAATCTTTAAATAATTGTCAGTCTTTTAGTTCAATGTGACATTTTACAGTAATTCACAGTTGAAAAACTGATGTTTTAGGGCAATAGAGTAGATTGACTGGACATATGTGAATGGTAAACATACATTACTTTGCATAAACTAAAATAACCTTTGCGGTGTCACAAGTCAAGGTGGTACCTCTTAATTAGACAGACGGACAGGACAGACAAACAGGACAGACAGAATTTCTCAGTGGACAGAGAATACATTCCTCACTAACTGCATTTGGTTAAGAAACAATGGTTTTGTCTGTCTTGCATGTTGGACCATTTAACAAAGAATTTACTTGGGGGGTGTAAAATGCTGCTGGCAGGACAAACATATTATCCTGTTTACAGTACACATCCATTAGAGGGCTTTTCTCTTCAACATGCATTCCTGATGCGACTGTGTGAGCCTGTTTGTATGTGTGTGTGTGTGTGTGTGTGTAAGTGTGTTATTGTGTGTGTTTCTGCTGCTTTATATTTGTTTCCATAAGGGCCCTTTGAAAAGATGTATTTGACACTGTGTGTCATGGTCCTCCTATCGTCCTGTTACCTGTCAGGTAACTCGGGTCCAGACTCGAGGCTTTCTCCCCACTAAGCTGTTTTAGGGATTGGATCAGAAAAGCATAGATGCCTCTGAGTTTGAATGGGTCACTGCAGTTGGAAAGGAGTCAAGTGGAGGGTAAGCACCTGTGATGCCTGACCTTTACCGAGGGAGAAGAGGTGGATGGAATAGGTCCCTTTCAAAGTTGTAATTTCAGCAAAATGTTGGAAAACGTTTCTTGGTGAAGGAAATCATTCAACCAAGCTAATGTGACCTGCCTTAATAACAGGAGCATTAATGTAAATTAAGACATGGTTATTTTTTTCCCCTCTATGGAACTACGCTAAAATAACAGGGTTATCCTGAGTCTTTGAAGTTACGTCGAATTTCTATCAGGTGTGATGTTACACTTTCAGAAGAAGATAGAGATTAGCAGGCTGCAGTGGGACATCCTCGTATTCAGGAACTGTAGGTGCAGGAGCTATGAAAGAGGTTTTGTAAGGTACTTCACGCTCCATGGCCAATTGACTTCTTTTCCCATTAATCAAATGCACTGTTTACCTAATCTTTCATAGCATTTCAAAACCATTAAAACTAAGGAGATTAGCCTAGTGTTTCTGAAGGTATACTTTTACCTCAAGTAATGGTGTCTCTGTTACTACCCCCCCCCCCCACCTCACTCTCTCTTACTTTCTCTCCTTCGATCTCTCATTCTCTCTCTTCCTGAATCTCTCTCTCCTCTACTAACTCAGTCTCTCCCTCCTTTCTCCATTTTCTTCTCCAGAGGATTAGTTTCTGCATGAACTGAACTCTTAAAAGCGCAACCACATCTCGCCACCAGACAGTCCTCCCCTCCACCTGGAATAAATACAGTATTATTGTCCGATTAAAGCAGATTAAGAAAATGGAAAAGGAGTAGATCTGAAATTGGGTTTAATGCAGCTCTTATCGGAATTCTTGACTGCTTGAAGAGTGGACACTTTTGTGTGTTTGGGCAGGAAGTGGGTGTGGAGCGAGGGGCTTGGTGTCTGGGGTATTTCAGTGATATCTTACTGTAGGGCTAAATGAGGAAATGGTGAATTGAGTTGCACTTAAAACCTCCCTTTGTAAAACAAGAGTGCTTGCAAAGTGTACTCGCAGGCCAGAACAGTTGGACTGGATTTGCAGTTGGGGCTATCGGTTTCAGGTAGCACACACTGAGACCTGTGCTGTTCTGATCAGGCAGAGAAAAGCAACAAAAAAAACAGTTACTGGTGTTCAGGTGTTCAGTATCTCCACAAACAAATAGGCTACACTTTGTTGATCTGGACTGTTATTGTACTATCTACAATATGAATTTGGGTACTGTTTTTTTGGACAGATACACTTGAATATGAAGTACCCATTGTCTATACCACATATAGTGAATCTAAGTGAATGACTGACTGGCTGTGTTCTGTGCAAGTCTGTACTTTACCTCACATAGTACACACACACACACCGCACATACACACATGTTGATGGAGTGGCTCTCCATGACTTGGGGTTAATCTGTGTTCGGTTGTCCCATCCGGTTGATTCAGTTCTCCCCCGGGCCACGCTGAGATGGGAAATGAGCCGGTGGGAGGCTCTTTTCAACAGGCGCTTATTGACCTGGGAAGGTAGCCCTTTACTTCTAGTGGAGTTGATGGGTACGGGGAGATCCTAAGAGCGCACTGTCAGAGCAAAGTTTAAACAGGAAGGCTGTTGTAACTGAAACTATGTTCCCGAAGACACGTTTGTGTGCCCTGTCCAATTTCTATTGGAAGGTTTCTTCAAACATAATCTGGCCGCGATGCTCTCGGACCATTTGATGGTGAGATAACGAAGGAACCATAATACCTGAACGGCTCATCAAAGCCCTGTCATTACAGCGGGAGGTAGCGCGAGAACAGAGCGGCTTAAAACAAATAATAACTTTTTTCTTTTTTTCGGGTCGTTTTTGACTTGCCAAGGAGTTGACTGTACGTGGAGATGAAAGGGCCCAGGGTTTAATTGGAAATGATAACCTGCTGACTGAGGGGGTCTGTCCGCACAGCGGCCCTGGCTGTCCCACTGCCAGTACTGCAACAATATCCACAGGGAGATTGGCAGATAGACAGTGCTGTCAGCAGCCCCAAGCCCCCTCTCAACCCCACACAGGACTGCCACTTGTGTGGAGGCTGTGGGCTATGGAAGCTGGGCAGTGGGAGGGGGGCACACACACACATGCGTACACACACACACGCAGGCAGGCCAAGGGCCAGGGTAAGACAAGGCTACAATAGGACCTCAGTCGGCCCGTGGTAGAGATTTCCTGCTTCTCAAGACTGTGCTTCTGGAAATGGAGGTTGATATCAACGTTTGTGTTTTTGTGTATTGGTGTGTGTGTGTGTGTGGGTGTGTGTGTGAGAGAGGGAGTGAGTTTGTGTGATGAAAAGGGGCCCCATGAATCCAGTGCTCTCAGGGCATCACAGCAGTTCAACATGATCCTGGACATCAAAGCCACTTAAATATTTTTCATTCTTGGGGCCGCAATAAGCAGAACGATGTGACAGACACACAAAAGGCCCTCAGTTTCCTCTTGGCCCCTGCCGTGGTGTTGACATGAGTAGAAATTAAGTTATCACCCCTTTTTAAAGTCCAGACGGCTGTCAGACATGCTCCAATGACAGGGAGGGGTAGGACAGAGAGTTCTGGAAGGCCTTGTAGCACAGGGACCTCTGAATACAGTACTTCATTTGACAGTTTCTCATTTGAGACAGAGTTTACAAACAGAGGCATCTTCTTGTGTCATAGCTCAACATTTGGCCAGTTGTTGCATAGGAAGGATGTTTTTTTATAGCCTGTTATCATGTAGTCTGTAGACTTTGACAGGTATGACTGGGACCGTTCCTGAGACAGAGACTGTAACCCTCGGCAACATGAAGAGAAGGCTTTCCTTATACGGAACAGAAAAAAAAGAAAGTCTACTTCCATAACCTGTTGGGTGGCACACACATAAACACACACACACACACACACATTTGACATGACCCCATCAAGGGTGCGCCCCGTTCTAAGTCGTTCCCCCAGAAACTGAAACTCAAGAGGATCCTGTTTTAAGGGGGAGTCGCTCACCATCACCATCAGAAAGCCACCATTTAATTACGACACACAGGAAATTACCTTGAGAATGGGCCCGGTCTTGATAAGAGCTCAGAGCCCGCGGGATGACAGCCGTAGAAACCTGAGACAACCTATCACAGAGAGAAGGGCCCCCAAGTCTGGGCGCCTCGCAATCTGATTGGCCTGTCATCTCCAGGTCATAATTAATATATTTATCAAATTAATTACTGAAAAGAAAATCTCAACGTCATCATTGGAGGCTTTGGCCGGAGGGGTGGGTTTGCCCTACCCCCCTCCCCCCACCCCACCACCCCGGGGGAACACTGGCCAGATTCATAGGCAGGCAGGATTGGCTTGGGGCTAATAAGGGTGCTGTCAGTTTAATGGCTTTGGGGGTGGAGCGAGGCAGGAGGGGTGGGGGGGCGATGGGCCAACTCTATGGGACGCCATGACAGACAAATTGCCTCTTCGATGCTGAATGCAACAGAAGTTAGAGGAAGAAAAGAAATACGTTACTGTTTGGTGACAAGCACAACCACAGGCCTGTGACTGAAGTTTTAGGTTGTCACTGAAACGCTGCAATCAACAGTCGCAGTACGGTGTGCACCTGTTGTTGTGGTTATTGTGACAAACAGTGAGAAATAATTTAGCTTCACAGACTACATGCAAATTCAGTTGCATTACAACTGCACATCAACCGCCTGAATTTCCCTCTAGAACGTGTGTGTGACTCAGAGGGCCCTCTTCTGATCCATCACGACATAGCAACAGTGAGTGAGGCGTTTTCCGTGTGAGAAAGATTTACATTTAGTCATTTAGCAGATGCTCTTATCCAGAGCGACTTACAGTAAGTAGAGGGACATTCCCCCCGAAGCAAGTAGGATGAAGTTCTTTGCCCAAGGACACAACGTCATTTGGCACGGCTGGGAATCGAACTGGCAACCTTCAGATTACTAGCCCGACTCCCTCACCCCATCTGACTCCCCTGAAAGATAACATCAGAGGCAGGAGAGTGATCGTTGTCTGTCTCATGAATATTGCAACAGCCCGCGAAAAACTTAAGCTTGCGTTCAGCTGTTGCATGCGAGTGTTTCGTGTGTCATCAGAAAGTCGTCTTTAATGCATTGCCCAGTTGAGTAACCCCAACACACACACACACACACCCCTGCCGCCCTACCAGACCCTCTTCAGAGCAGGTGGAAGCTCTGCGAAGGTAGCTTTATCAGGCATTCCTCAGCTAAGGAACAGGAAGGGGCTGGGGTGGGGTAGGGGGCGGGGGGCGGGGGCTGGATTGTAAAGGTAACACAATCGGCCGCTAAAGTAGTCACAGGAGTATCGGTTTCTTTAAGCTGCGCTGAGCGGCGGGAGATTAAGACGTGGATTACCGAACATTTACTTCATGTCACACAGAGAGGGCCATGTGGAAGGGAGACGGCGTCTTTCACAACCGTCCAAACCCTCTCGACATCTGGGGATGATCTGGACGCACAGCAGCTTCCAGGGTAATGCATATTTCATCAAGGCACCTGCGACGGGATTCATGTCCTTCTCGCTAACAACGAGCTGTCCGTGTCCTTGACATTGGCTGTGCTGACCCTATCTTTCCCCTATCGCTGAGCGTTTCTCACAAGATTGGAATCTGAGCCGAAGAGCTGGAATTCACCTCTAACTTGTACACTTGACCTTTGACCTTGGGAATGAGCCTGTGGAGGGCAGAGAACTCAAACTCTGACCCCGAGCATTTCTGCTTGACCAATCCAAAGTTGAACTGCAGGACAAGGCAGAGAGAACAGATTGGGAGAGCTACTAACAAGAAACGGAGAGAGAGGGAGACAGAGAGCGAGACACACACATAGAGAGAGAGAGAGAGAGAGAGAGAGAGAGAGAGAGAGAGAGAGAGAGAGAGAGAGAGAGAATCCAGAGACAGGGAGACCTTTACTTTCTCTAATCCCCACATCCTTGCCTAACTGACAGACAACTGATTGATGACGATTGATTGATTGACACTCAAACAATCGCTTCAGTCATAACGTTCACTCTAATTCTCAATTCAACCCAAGACGACCTTTCAAAGCAGGATTGTTTTGGTGCTTGTGTGCATGTATGGGAAACCTAATCTACTTCGTTTGCCAGTCCTACGTTCAATGTTTCACATAATTCCCAGCATGTAACCATACGACGCTCGTCAGCGTTGAATCAAGAAAGAACTCCCGGAGCGTTGCAGCCAGACTCATCATGTCGTATGTCTGTGACCCCCCCAGTCCCCCAGGGGCCCCATAGGGGCCCGCTCTCCTGTCCCTGCAACCCCCCTTGCTCCCTCATCCTGTGTGGGGAGCACAGGTGCACCCTGGGACACGGTTACATGGATCCTCGCAGCCTCTCTGTGTATTGTCTCCCCTCCAGCTCCATGTTCCATAGGGGCAACAGGATGCGTTTCCTCTCGTCAAAAAGGGCCTTTGAGATCAACCTTGTGAAACACAGCCCCCCCCTTCCCTCCTCCCTCCTTGCAGGCCTTGCTGCAAAGAAATACACAGCTTTTCTCCAAACCGGGGAGCGGAGGTGGGGTGGGTGAGGGGGGGGGGGGGTGAGGGAGGGGAGAGATCGCTCCTACAGTCTCTCTTTCAGGGCCCTGGTGTAGAGAGAAGCTGGGCCCATCCGTCCCAAAGCGTTTCACCCCCCTGAGCAAGCACAAGACGTCCATTCATGTCCCTCGCTCCACACCCCCGCCCCCCGTCTCCCCTCCTCTTCCCCTCACCCTTCGACTGCAGCTGAAGCAATTCAGCGCAGGCCAGAAGCAGGGGACCTTTAATCTAACAGAATGTAGCAGGCACCTGAACTACTTAACCGCTGTGCTTGTTCTTGGGGGTGGGCAGAGAGGCTAAGGTAACCGACGTGTAACAAAAAGCCCGAACTTTATCCCTGGCCGGGATGAGTACATTTCCTTTCTGTTGTTCCCAACAAAGGCCAACAGGCACAAATGGTCTGCTATCTGTGTCACCGGGAAGTGGAGAGCAATTTGTTTCTATTAAACAGGACTGTCCCACCCCCCCATCTTCTAACCCCCCCCCGCCCAACCCCCCTTCACCTCCTTCTCCCCCTACTCCTCCTCATGATTCTGTTGGATTTCGTCCCACCAAATAACCTGTGCCAGTGATCGTCTTTAACATGAGATTCCCTTGATCACTTCTTCCAGTCACTCACTTTCTCCACAAAGAAAAACATCTCTGATCTATTCTTCTGGTAATTGTAAAACTTCACGTAACTTCACAAACACACACTGTCACTGTACAGACTTCACTCACTGGTCACTGCAACACACAGTAGTCCAGGTCCACTACCCTAACCTCCACACAAACGCAACCAGCACACACAGGTTTGTTTTTCTATTCTAGTTAGGACTGATGGTTCTCTCCCATTCTAAATAGTGTTATAAAAAAAATAGTTGGGGCCCAAGAAAATATCAGATATTCTGGTCCCCACAAGGATAGGAAACAAGACCTCTCCCCTCCAACACATACACCACCACCACCAAACTCCAACTTCTATCACCCCATATCCCCCACTGTTGTCCCTACAACCCTAGTACCACCGTTCTGCTGGCCCACAGCGGCAGTTAATGATTTATCCCGCTGCCTGGCAGGGATACGGCACCAGACCCCCTCTAACTCACCCTCGCCCCGGCTACTGTACAGGCCCTTTCACACAGTCTGACAGATACAAGAAGGCAGCTTTCACAGGAGGCTGTTTCTCTTCTTTATTTAAGCCCCCTGCTCAGCCCATCCATCGCAGCAGTGTTTCAGATATGATGGTCACAGAGTGGGGCTGTATATCAGTTGGTTTAGCAGTCAGAAACTAATCATGTCAGAAGGCTTGGACTGTTATTTTTACCACAGCTATAAATGTATGTGCTGCTTGTGAAACCTTGCGACTTGGTGTGTTTGACTGTTTAAGATGAATATGCCATACTTTTCAGTTTTCAGTATTTTTATTTTGTCAGCTATATTCTTATTTCCTTCTGATCCCTGTGATATCAAAAGGTCAAATATCTTCGAAGTGAAGAGGAAGAGGTTTTGCCTTATTTTCTGCATGTATTTTTTTTTATGGTGTAATGCAGACTGAGCCTTATTTGGCTCCATAAGCCTTTGCTGACAAATGTTACAGTAAAGGTACTATTGGACTAACATCATGTAATAAGATTGAATGACTGATTTACAGCAGGGATATGGTAAACAGTGATAAGCAGTGCAGCTTGGGAAGCTTATCTAGCTTACCTGTGAGCCAAATGAGGAAGTAATGTTAAAGAACTTTTACAATAACCTTTGCATAATTTAGTACTACAATTAATTTTTTGATATCCTTCTCCTCCTCTCCTCTCCTCTCATGCAGTTCATTAGGAACTGGACACATATGGTTCAATTCATCTAGCTAATGAGCACCTCTAAAAGGTTGAGAGAAGCCTCCCTCTCTCTCCATCTCTATTCCCCCCCCCCCCCCCCCCTCCGTGTGTCCCCCCTATCCTGGCCTCTCTTTGTATCGACGCCATGGGACCCCATCTGGGTCCTGTAGGCGGCGTGAAATACACAGTAATTATTAGTAATCATCACACACCATCAGAAACTGATCTTGGAGCTGTAATTACATGATAAATGTCTGCCTAACACATGCCCTCTCTTTAGCAGGCCCCTGGGGACTGAGGATAATAGACAGCTAACAGGGCTACACAGAGTAGGCCTTTTAGAGCTGGCCACAGCCCATTGTGTATGCGCCAATATGGTTCGCCCCCCGTTTGGCAACAGCGTAAACCCCAATCAATGCCCTGCTAACCCTGCTAACCCCGCTCCCCCCACCTCCTTCCCACCCATCCACCACTATATCTATATAGATATATATATATCTATCTATATATATATATATATAGATATATATGTAGACAGATATATAGATATATTAAGTGGACAGCCACGTCAATCATTTGTGCTGCGATACAAATAGTATCAAACTTAAAGAAAGATCATTTGTCATTACGTTTGTGTGATGGTGATTTGGGGAACTGCGTCCTCTTCTGACCTTCAAATTAAATGTCTGTGTTTGTGTGTCTATGTAGCATCCTTCTACACACAGAACACATTTAAGCCATTAAACAAATATACTGTTAGTAAGACATTTAATAATTTTTGCAAAAAAATTGCATGCAGTTGTTGATTATTAAATCATCCTTGTTTTTTGGGGTCGGATTTAGAAAACATGAAAACACACAGTGTATAGGCCTTCTTTAGGGCTTCTGTAAAATAACTGCTCCTTTATTGATGGACTGTTTTAATGCAAATAAGGACTAGGTGAACAAATAAGGACTTGAAAACACTTTTTTTTTTTTATCGGGAACTGAATGACAAAGGCGACAAGACATTTTTATTTAAACAACCTCAGGTCTGTCCTGTGACCATCAGATACACATGCAAAAGACCGTTTTTTATTTTATTCTAAAATTAACCTCCAAATGTAAAAAGTAAGGTTTATTTGCCTGAGATTTGCCTACCTGCTTTTAAACAATGGCAGTCTTTAGGACGTCCATTGCAGAGTCACAGACACATATTGGCCGTTAAACAAATTTGAATTCGACTGTGGTGTGGCCTTGTGAAAATATTAAAGTTGATGATTTAAAAACGTATCTTATCAGCTGTTTATTTTTACAATATCCCTCTTAATCAGCCATACAGGTAACTGGTGGATGACAGTTTGGTCTGTTGTTTCCTCCCAGGACAAGAGGACCGTCACAGGCACCAGATCATAATAAAAACTGCCACCTGGGTTTTGTTTTAAAAACAACAGCATGCACTTCATTTACAGTTACTTGTTCAATGTTGTTTGTTGTAACTTATCTTTAAAGCTTCAGAGAGTAATAACAGTACACCAGACAGCCTCTAGGTGGCAACCATTGCCCTTTCACACTGTTGGACAGTAAAAAGAACAAGGCTGTGTTGTTTTGGGGTGTTACGGGCTGCACAGCAATACAATGATGGATTTTGTGATTGTTTTTTGCATTAACATGAACCCCATTAACAGATCTGAGCAGCTGGTCCACCTGATTTGAAGGCACGAGCATTCGCACTGCATCGAATAATCCGTAAACTCAGACATAGCATAGCATGACAACACAAAACACACCAATTTGGGATCAAAGGGCTATCAAAACAAAACCAGGAAACACAAAGGCTCAAAAGCAGAGGGATTTCAGAGTGAACCCCTCACAATAACAGATATGTCAACCATCTCCTAATTGATACCATCCAGGCAGTCTGTCAAATCATTAAGTAAGTTGCTAATAACCCTGAGCTGAGACAGGGAGGCAGGGGTGAGAATTCTCCTGAGTGGCTATGTCTGGAGGACGGTGTGCATGTGTCTCGTCTCTCATTAGCAGAACTAGCAGCCCAGTAGGAATGCAGAGGCATTGTTCAGCTGAGGCCGTGTCGCTTGCTCAGTCCGCGTGTTCCCCCCCGAGCTAGCCTCTTAGACGAGACATTCCTATATGCTCACCTGAGCAACAAAGGGAGAGGGCAAGAGAGAGGGGGAGAGGGGGAAAGAGAAATGGAGAGAGGGAGGGGGGGGCAGAGAGGCAGAAAGAGAGAGAGAGATGGGTTCTGGTTTTGCAGCAATAAGTGAGAAGGCAAAGCAAAGATTCTTCCATGTTGTATTTCTGACTGACAATATTCTGAGCTGTACAAATATATTTATGACTTATCGGTACAACACTTCAAATCTAAATTTACTGAAAGCAGAGTAGTAGCTAGAGTTGCATCCAGTGACTGTTTCAATAATATCAAAGATAATTGATCAATCAAACATCAACACCATGTGCAGTTTTACCAAAACAAGCCACTGTGGAGAGAGATACTGAGCGTTTGAATTGGTCAGATAATGAAATTTATCTTGATGCAGTAGCACCCAGAAAAGGCTTTTCCCCTGAACCATAATTTGCCAATAGCACTGGCTGTGGTCAGGGTGATTAGGGCTCTTCATTAGCACTAGCACCAGGAGCTACTGTACACTAGCAAGAGGGTCCTTTCAATAATTGCAACTATTATAACATGGTGTGTCAGTGGCAGGAGAGGTCATCTAGGCCCTGTTGCTAAACGCTGAAAGTGATTGACCAATTAAACTTTAGCAACTCAATTATCTCCATGCATCTCTGACGAATTATGACCATGGTAAACACTGTTGTCCTTGAGAGAGAGAGAAAGAGAGACAGAGAGAGCATGGCAAAGAGCAGGAGAGATGGATAAAGAGAGAGAGGAAGAGAGAGCGAGAGAAAGAGAGAGAGAATATAAGAGAGTTGCATGATTAACCAGATGGCAGAAAAACAGAAACTCTCCAGATGGCACACAGATTGTGCAGCAGATATAATGTGACAACAACTGAGTAAAAGGTCATATAGGTCTCAGATCTGAAGATTATGAATAAGATGTGGCCATAGATGCGGTATAGATATAAATGGACAAAATATGGTCATAGAAATTGAGGGAAAAGGAAGAAATGACCAGCCGTAATCCACTGATAAAACCTTCTACAGAAGAACACATTTATGATTTTTGAGACATATATATGTACGTATGTCCAAACCAATGCAGAAATATAAACAGTAACAATCAAAAGAAAATACATAAGACCACATGGCCGAAACACATCGCTGTCTTCAGTAAGTCTGTGCATTCTAGACTAGTAAAACACACACAATGCAACTCCTCATTAAGTGGAATTAAAACTGCGAAGGTTTATAATTATCAAATAAATCCTTTTCCACATAAATGGATTCGTGTGCTTGC
Source organism: Osmerus mordax (assembly GCF_038355195.1). NCBI lineage: Eukaryota > Metazoa > Chordata > Actinopteri > Osmeriformes > Osmeridae > Osmerus > Osmerus mordax. Next base: position 20,013,723 of record NC_090054.1, on the reverse strand, counting down.
CATAATTCTCTCGCACTCAGCGGAGCTCTGGCGTTGAATGAGGCTTTTGTGTTCCCCCAGTGGGTAGGCCTTTGTGAAATTACACCCCGGCATAATGATGCTAATCATAAATTAGCATTTCAAGATAGGCGATTTTGTGTGTGTATGTGTGTGCATATGTGTGTGAATTTTTGCGTGTACACAATAGCTACTAATCCTCTTGATTTTATAGTATACTCCGATCCAGTTGGCTTGGAGGAAGCGTCTAATAGGATTGTCGACATCACTTCCTGTTTGCCTCAGCTGTTTACTCTGTCTGAAAGACTATAGGGTGAGGACAGGATCTGACCTCGTGTGTGACCTTTTCATTCTCTGAGAAAGCTTCTTTTTTTGTCTCTTTGTATCTGCATCTCCCTACATCTCTGTATTTCTATATCTCTCTAATCTATATCTATTTGCACCTCTCTATATCTGTATGTCTCTTTCTGAAACTGTCTCTTTCTGTATCACTTCATCTCTTACTGTTTCTGTATTTATCCATATCTCTGCATCCCTGTATCGCATTATTTCTGTCCTCTCTCTATTTCTCACTCTGGACCTCTATATTTCAGTCCTCTCACATACACACAAACACACACCCATGCAAACGCACAAATCCTGACACGAGCCGATGATATTGTATTCAAGTCTCAATTCATAGCTGTAAAGTAGCAGCAGGTGTGTGTTTCATATCGGTCCAATGGAAGCACGACTGCATGGCAGGCTTCTTACTGTAGGGGCTTGACCCCTAATCAAAAGAGACAAAAGCACCAATCAAGGGACAGGGCCACTCTATGCCCACTTATCATAGGACTGGAACCTTGCCCAATTAAAACCTGCTTGTTTGATGTCTCAATTAACACCGGACTGCCTGGTTGTTCATCTCAATATGCTTTCTCTTCATTTCACTCTTAATTTGCTCCACATGAGTCATGGACGCATGTTTTTGAAACACTTACCACTTCTGTTTTCACAGTAGATGAAGACTTAGTGTGGAATTGGTTAGCGGTTGGTTTTTAGTTTGTAAACCACGAGAGATCATCGCTGCTCTCTTGATGTATCACATGGTTGGAAAAGATGGATTGAACATTTTGTGGAGGAGCGAGGCATTGTGAATACTGCACATACATGGTGCGTTCTGATTCTCACAGACCTACAAGCTATTATATAGAAGTCTTTTTATTGTTATTGTATTCTAATAGTTTTTGTTACGCTGCCATTTATTTACATCCATAGATGATCCAGTACAACACCGACCTTTCAAAAATTGTATTGCTTCTTGCTTCGGTTCAGGAAATTGACTGTATATTTTTTTATAGATCACACATGTAAATTAGCTGATCTGGTTTGAAGTCCAACCAAAGGTGATGATAACCATCAGACCTGTTGTAGATAATCATCAGTACATTTCAATACTATTTCCCTAGCTGCATGCTGTCAGTACGGAAACATGTTTACTGTCACTGAATTTCCAGGTAAATTATTACCGCTCTTATTTTCCCGTGTAACGAATCACTCAGTATCTTTACATCATTCTCACCCCTGCTAAACAAATGGAGTTTATGTATGCAAAGCCTCTGGGTTCATCGTGAAATAGATCACACCAGGAAAACAGGCACTTTCCTCAACGCAGACTGCCCTAATGGTCTCTAATCTGATTCTTGAATGGCGCTTTTCGGACGGCTGAAAGCGTCGCCTGTTCAGGTGGGGAACAAACTGCGGACTGTTCCTGAGGGTCGTCTTCCCCTTTTGGATGTGGCATTAACATGACCAGTTAGGGACGTTGGCTGGCACGACCACATTTGAGAGCTGATGTTTAGACAAGACAAGTCCAACAAACGATAACTTCCATTGAGTCACCTAAGGGTGTGAGGGCCTCATTTACATGTGGTGAAATGAAGAACCAGGGATGAAACAAAAAAAAAACATGGAAATAATTGACTCAATGTATGGTTCATTCGCAGAGTGGAGCCCAAAATCATTACTCCACAGAGAGCCTTGTTAACTGGACGGCAACTTTGGAGGTTGAAAGTCAAAATCCAGACCTGTGACTCAGCCTGTCCACTAGGTGGCGCCCCTCCTCTTTATGTCCTAACGGGACCTCCACTGTGCCCTCTGCTATACCACACGAATGAAGAAATGTAATATTGATTTGGATGATAAAGACTGCTGGTGTCTATTTGGCTACAGTCAAATCAAGCATATAGTTAGACAAACAGTAAAACATTGGTAAATACTGCGATAAGGCCACACTCAAGCACACACACACAAACACACACACACACACACACTGTAGTCTCATACCTCAGTAGGCGTTCCACTCTCCCTCACACTAACTCATAATAATGTGTTCTGAAGAGAGAGAAACTGATGATAGTTGATTAAAAGTGATTCAGGTGATGAAGCCTAGCGTGCTAGTGCTGAGGGCCTTTTGTCTCAGAGACGGGAGAGCAGCATCTGGAAGTGTAATTACACGGGCTGATTTATACGTGATTAAGGCCTCTGTATAAGTCACTCCTTTTGAAAAGAGCAGTTAAGCTACTTATACTTTTCACCAAACAGCGGCAATTCCGTATAAAATGAATGTATGTTGCTCCACCGAGACCATATGGTATATTTCTTGCCTATTAATAATTCAGACTGAATGAGCAAAAATTAGTTGGCTCGGTTACTGCACGTTTGTCCCGCATTAATTTTGCCGACGTTTTGTAAATGGAGCTATTACGTTAAAAACAAAACCTTGTGAGTGACCGCGGTTTGCCATACTTAGAAAAAGAGACGGCTTCATTCGTACACCTGTCATTTAGTAACGGCACACCATTAGGGCTCTGGAGAGAAAAGACGTCATGCCTCTATAGTATGTTCTTTCTCCTCTGAAAAAGCAATTGGCAATTGGGTCTCCTTTAAAACAGCCCTTCATCATTTGAAAAGACGGGAGTTAGCTTTCCGTACCTCAATTGTATCCATCCAACACTAATACTACCATGACCGGTCTATCTTTCACTAAGGCAATGGAAGGTTTACTGTATATTGCAATCTATTTGTTTTCTTTATTTTTATATTTATATATGTTCCATATATACTATATCGTGATTATTTTGTGTACCTTTCACCTTTAATTGTATATTTTGGATGTATTGTCAACCATCCTATATGAATAGCCTAAAGGAGATTTAATAGAAATCAAATGAAGTCTTCCTTCACCCATTAGCACAGGCTATACTAGATTAGTGAACAGGTGTTCCATTGGAGATTTTGAAGAATACACCTAACAACCCTTGACACCTTAGATACACACACACAAGCACATGCACACACACATACACACACACACACACATACGCAGACACACAGAGCACCTGAATGGGGCTGTGCACATTGTTGCTTTAACCTTCTGCACCAGTCATCCCTCTCCAGACGTCCAAGCCTTGGCAGCTAGCTCTATTGGCTTTTTGTCATGGAGCCCTGTCTTGTGTACTTCGGAGAGGTACTGGGGGGTGGGTGAGGAGAACAAAAAGGGGAGAGAATAATCCCTCCTTTTACGTCCTCCCTTCCTCAAGTGGAGGGGTGTGGGAGTGGGAGGAGATCCAGGAGAAAGGGGCTTCACTGAGGGGCTGTGAGGTCCAGAAGATCATTAGGATCTGGAGAGGGGGCACACGACCAAGGGTCCCAGACCTCCATCTCCACCTGACCACTGGGCTCTCTAGTGCCCTCCATGGAGACACCCGAGTGGGGGGGCTGGGAGTAAATGACCTAACCTCAACAAAACCTCCATCTCCTCCTCCAGATGCTTGCAGTTGAAGTGATCCTGCCGCCTGATGGAGAGAAGAATAGGGTCCATGCTATAGGCTTCCTATCGAGTCTCCGGGACAATGTGAAGAACTAATAGCCGAGGGAAGACAGATCAGGTGCAGAGTTCCCCTGCCCCCTCGTGTCTGCTCCTCCACGCTACCCCTGTCGCCCGCTCTCCCGTCCTCACCATCGGACGGCACGCTTTGAGGCCCGGCGGGCAAGGCAGGGCTGATCTGCACTGCTGCCACGGTTGCTGCATTCTGATATATTTACAGTGATATACTTAAGACAAACCGACAAACCTTGTGAGGTCCAAATCATCTTACATTACTAAGAGACTTCTCAGATTAGGGCATGTAGTAGGTCTACTCATTGTACAGGGTCCAGAGTCGCCAGACCAGCACTGTTTAGTGAGACTCTACTTTTAACTTTTCCACATGGAGATGTGGATTTTTTGCCATCACAGTATCCGATTATGAGAACAACCTACAGTTTAGACTTTAGTGTTCAGGAAGAGCATAGCAATGACACATAGCAGGTCACGCCTCCCATAGGGTTCATCCTCGTAAATAAACGGTGGCTGACGAGTAAGATTCGTATTAGCTGATACGTTTATAAACTGTGGTTTGGCTCTTTCTTTCTCTCTGCTTTTCCCTCCGCCGCTTGAATGTCACCACTCAGCAGGAGGATTTAACGTTGCTTTTAACCCTCACCGCCACGTAATTACCTTGACATTTACCCTGCATTCAATCAACTTCAGAACTGCAGATTTATCGCAATTATAATTTTTTTTTGTATTGCAGCAGCCAGCAGTCATTATGCATATAAAGCAGAGTAGCTACTAGTTAGGCTACTTAGTTACATAGATAACACGACCGCTTCAGTGACAGATCCACGGTATAGTCACCTATCGCGAGATGGAATACGTCATGGAAGGAAAAGAATGTTCTGCCGAAGTTGAAGTATCAGAAGAGTTAGGACCAGAACCCGACCGACCGCTCTCTCTATCTCCCTCCTTTATTGCTCAGGTTATTATCACAACTGCAGTGGAATTGGTGAGACAGGAAGACAGGAGTGGCAACGATCCATCGGGGCCTCGTCCATCACCTCCGACCACAACCCCCGAATTGAAATTACATCTGCATTTGAATTAGTAACATTATTCGCCAATTTGGCTCAGAGTGAACATTGTTCCATTGGAGATGGAATTAAATTAGAAAATGAGTGAGTCTTTAATTTCCAGATTATAAATCAGGGAATATAATTCACCTCCTCGTACCTCGAGGGCAATCACATTATCCTAAGCGACATTTTATCCCCAGTCCCAGCAAGTGATCTTCTCATGACGCAGTCACACAAATCACACACCCCTTCCTCGTAGGAAATACATCTCTCTCTCAGAACTAGACATAAAATATTAGTGTCGTCTCCTACTTGAGAGCTTATTTTACATGAAATTTGATAGTCCAATTGAACTCATAAACACTGTACCGAATGACTTTGTTCAAGTGGTCTGCTGTCCTCTGAATTCTCCAGCACATGGTAGTTATGTTAAATCCTGCCGGTTGAGGTAGAATGCAAATTAAATGGAATTATCTCTCAGACTTTCTCTGGTTGTTCAGTCTAGTTTCAGGGGGAAACATATGTAACTGGTCAATCACTTTTGGAGAGCCCACTAATGTAAATCCAGAGGTCAAAACTTTTCAGGAACAGAAACTGTCAGGAATGTAAAACCTAAGTGCGTGTTGGAAGGGTCAAATTTTCTAAATGTAACTCAGCAGCGTTTTATAGCATGCTCTTTATATTCTCAAGATCCATCATTTCTGATAAAGATGAAACGTGATAACAATAAACAACCTGGTTACATATCACTTGGCATTAACCGTTGGGTGATGGTGGAGTATAAATCGACTCCTTTTATAACCCTGAGTGCCACTGGCTTGCCTCTGAGCCAGTTCATCTGCTCAGACCTTATTAAAAATGAATACACTCCCTTAAACTCCAGCCCTGCCCATTCTCCATTAGCAGTACAGATATGGGAGCGATAAACATTATTTGTGATCGGATATGAATTGTGCAAGAATTGGGCCCAATATTGGAAGCCCATGGAACAGCGATTGGACCTGAATTCCCCAGTGTAGTAGTGTGTCCTATCACTTCTCCTTGATTCAATCTCTATTTATTTTAGCCATTGTGGTGGTTTTTCATTGAGATGGGCCTTAACGCTATCAGAAGCATCGGGAACCAACCAATTTGGAGTTCTGTTATTTGGTCTCATTTGTTGGGGTGATTCCAAGATGATTGGACGAGACCGAGGATGGAAAATATCCCATTCAGGGTAGCCTTATCTTCCTTTTAATTATGAGTCTTCATTGTTCAACAAAAAACCCATCTCTTTTTGGCATATGTTCCTTTGTATATGCGTGTGTGGTATGTATGCATGCTTTTGTGTGTGTGTGTGTGTGTGCGTGTGTGTGTGATGCCTTAGCCGCTGTCATCTCCATGATATAGCGGCATATTTTCATGCAAACGATGCTTTGGTGGTTGTCCATAAAGAACGTTGAAGCGGGACTGGCCCATAGAGATCCACCTCCAGCACTGCAGAGGATCCCAGATCCACCTCCAGCACTGCAGAGGATCCCAGATCCACCTCCAGCACTGCAGAGGCAGGATCCCAGACACACACGTTTAATATTCCACAGAGGGATTGATTTTATGACACGTCGTTAACGTCATCATCAATACTGGCCTTTGGACCTAAAGGCTGGCTTAAACGGAAATGATTACCGTTCTAATAGTCAGGCCAGACGGGCATACATTGTGGAGAATGTTGTTGATATCTGCTGCGAACGAGTGGTTTTGTGTGCATGTGTACTGTGTGTGTGTGTGTGTGGAAGGGGGGGAGGGGAGCAGGGGGGTGCTCTATTACACATCACGCAAATCTTTTATTTTTATCGTATCATACTATCTCAAGTTTCTTTATCATGCCTTCCAGTGAGATCTGGACGTTCAGAGAGCGTCATACCGAGGACGGTTTGAGCTGAGGGAACGCTTCTGTTTGAAAACAGGTCTCTCTCCAGGATCATGACGCTAGTGTTCCAGACAGGGTGGAGAGGGCCAGCCTCGGACACACTGGGCCACAGGGCATGTGGAGGTGATGATGACACATTGGGCCACAGGGCATGTGGAGGTGATGATGACACACTGGGCCACAGGGCATGTGGAGGTGATGATGACACACTGGGCCACAGGGCATGTGGAGGTGATGATGACACACTGGGCCACAGGGCATGTGGAGGTGATGATGACACACTGGGCCACAGGGCATGTGGAGGTGATGATGAAACACTGGGCCACAGGGCATGTGGAGGTGATGATGACACACTGGGCCACAGGGCATGTGGAGGTGATGATGACACACTGGGCCACAGGGCATGTGGAGGTGATGATGACACACTGGGCCACAGGGCATGTGGAGGTGATGATGAAACACTGGGCCACAGGGCATGTGGAGGTGATGATGACACACTGGGCCACAGGGCATGTGGAGGTGATGATGACACACTGGGCCACAGGGCATGTGGAGGTGATGATGACACACTGGGCCACAGGGCATGTGGAGGTGATGATGACACACTGGGCCACAGGGCATGTGGAGGTGATGATGACACACTGGGTCACAGGGCATGTGGAGGTGATGATGACACAATGGGCCACAGGGCATGTGGAGGTGATGATGACACACTGGGCCACAGGGCATGTGGAGGTGATGATGACACACTGGGCCACAGGGCATGTGGAGGTGATGATGACACACTGGGCCACAGGGCATGTGGAGGTGATGATGACACACTGGGCCACAGGGCATGTGGAGGTGACAGGCTGCTGCTCATGCAGGTATTAATATTAATACTTATAAAATCCATCTGTCTGGCATGGCAACATCAGCTTGGAAGTCACACACGCACACACACACACACACACACACACACACACACACACACACACACACACACACAGGTAAAAGCCTATTACAACCATTCCCGTGCTTAGTTTGCGGACAGACCCTTTCCCAAGGTCAGTTTGAAACATTTGCCAACAGGAAACCTTCATGTTCACAGAGCGCCGTTTGATCACACAGTTTAGGGGGGAAAAACACACATTATGTAAATGAATCATCACCGCAATGGAACACACAACTATGGACGCTATGTTAATGGCCAAGGTAGCAGCCAATACTAATGGTTTGCTCTGTGCCTCTGTGAATGTGTTATTTTAGCATTAGCCAAACCATCCAGGCCTATTTGTTTAAACTCCCCCAACGCAGAAGCACAGACGGAAGTGGAAACAGGTGATCAGGCCGTACTTTACATCTGTACAGGTTCCAGTAAATTTCAAAAAAGCGGTTTGTTAAATATTCTACTGCAGAGAGAAACATAGAGGCTGTCGGTTCACGGCGCCAACAACCCCTTTTATCTGGAAGGTAAGGTCACCGTAGGGAAGGTGACAGATGTCGCTAGTGTCTCGCTGTTCGCTGTGTGCAGAAGTCAGCGATGAGGTAACAAGCATTTGCATATTTATACATCAGTACCATGGTGGTGGCATCAGCACTTTGAAACATTCTGAATTAATGATGCACAACAAAGACTTTATCCCACCAAACGGACTGTGTTATTTGAACTCAATATTGTAAGTATGACACCTGTTCTCTGTTTGTGTAGAGGCCATGACGTTCAAACACAAGGACAAGGAGGAAATAACAAAGATAGGAAAGTCGAAATGACAGTTATTGAGCTGCATCGAAGTCATCAAAATGAATGGGCAGGATGTTGACAAAATGAATTGAAACCCATATTTTAATATGAACTGTAATAATATACAATACCTCATGCATTAAATAGAACTGGAGCCCTGTTGCTTGAAAACCAGCTCTTTTCATTCCTGAGAAAATCTTCTAAAAAGGACAAAAACTATTTAGCTATTAAAGGCAAGAATCTGTGTGTGTACGCTTGTGTCTGTCAGTCTGTCAGTGGCTCGATTATCTTGAGACCTGGGTGTTAAGATTGGTAGGTGTATTGTTCAGGGTCCGAGGATGTGTGCTGTTGATTGTAAAGGATTAGCGATTCGCGAGAAATACATATAAACATGCTCGCCACCATGATGGAACCATGGATCAGTCCAGTATGGCATCTCTCCACCCAGCAGGAAGCTCTCTGAGACCCACCCCATTAGCCAGATCAAAAAAGTAGTTTGTTCAAACAGGCACTGCACTTGTTAAATTCAGTTCCTGCTGTGACTTTGAAATGGCATCAACCATCAGAGGTATAACAAACCACTTATCTTACTTCAAGACAAAAATAAATCCACTTCAGTTTCGAAAGCCCATAGCATCGAAGCTGAAAAGACCCACCTATTAAAGGACGAGGCTAAAAGGTTGTTTGTTCTCCTTCCAGGCCAAGCAGCAGGCTTTTGCTTCTGAGGTGAGGCATACAAGGAGGGCGTCGTGAGTTTGACCTGCATCTGGACTGACATGAATCGAAGTGTCTCTTCTCTGAGTCAGTACTGGGAACAGAGAGAGGCAGGGAGGAGGCCAAGGTCCCATTATCCTGCCTCACAGCCTATTAGATAGTACAATACAGTCATATTAAGCTGAAAACCCTCCTCGGTGCACTTTTTATCGCAGCAAATTAAACGGTGACCCCCTGCGGTTTCTCCCTGAAAGATACTTGACACTGTCACTCCCCCTAAACAAAGGCACACACTGAGACCTGTGATTACTCTGGAAGATGGCTCGCAGGGAAAGAGGGAGACGGAGAGATAGAGAAACCCTGAGTTTTCAATTGCACGTTGCTGTGAAAGGAATCGCCATTGCTAGCACCAAGTAGCATGACGGCCCATGGTATGTTGGTGGAACAAAGGTCAGAGATCATAAACAAATTAGGAGGCTAGTGATCATTAGCACTAGCTAAGGCATTGACTCACTGCTGTTTGGAGGGACAGTGGATGTGGCTAGCTGCAGGGAGTTGGCTAAAGCCCAAAGTGCAGAAGCAAGCCCCCTGCCCCTCCGGACGGTGAAACAACACCAGAGTAATAAGTCACCCTCAGTCCGACATGCCCAGCTATACAAGGCTGGTGACAAATAGCCCCAGACATGATTGAAATCTGACAAAATAACACTGTGTTTTATAATAACCTCCCCCAGCAGAAATCTGGGGCCTGTAAACTAAACAGTGCTTCATCACCTCCTGCCTAGCTCCACAGTTCCCCATTAAGGGCCAGATCATTGCGTTATGCCCCCCCCCCCCGTCCCTAGCTGACCGCTGGACTGACAGCATGGGCCTGGCGCCATGACAGTGACAAATATTTGCAATGACAAGGCCACAAATCACACGGCGACAAGTTTTAAAACTCAATATTCACTCAACGTGCATCTGCTATATTCTCGTTAAAAGTGTAATATGGTAGTCTCTCCCCTCCACGTCCTTCTATTATTACAGTATTGACAGCGACTATAATAAAGTTGTGCTGCTTTGATGCCAGGGAGGGAGAGAGAGAGAGAGAGGCAGGGAGGGAGAGGGAGGGAGGGAGGGAGGGAGATGGAGGGAGGGAGGGAGAGAGATAGAGAGAGAGAGAGAGAGAGGGAGAGAGAGAGAGAGAGAGAGAGAGAGGGAGGGAGAGAGAGAGAGAGAGAGAGAGAGAGAGGGAGGGAGAGAGGGATGGATGGATGGATGGAGAGACGGAGAGATGAAGAGAGAGGGAGCGTGGTGTTGAAGGCAGGGAATAATAGTGATGGTTGAGTGGTCACATGATGGAGTAGAAAAATACTCATTTCACAACAATTTTCAATCCAACACATACAACTTCGAATGTAATGATGTACCTGTGTGTTTGTGTGGAGAAAAAAAACTGTCAACATTAAGTTACTGACAGTACACCAAGCCCATAATGTATACTCAATAACATATGGACACATTGTTTATATTGGTTGTAAGAAAAGTGTGTTTAATATTTCATGTATCATTATAATCCATAGCTATTGACCAAACCATGAAAGAGTTAATGGCAGGCAGTTGGATAGTCTCATGTTCTGTGTACCTGCCTAACCCATAATGACAGTCTAATCTGCCTGTCTGCGTACAGCACAGTCTAGCACATAGGTACCAAAATGTACCTGATACGCCCCACTAAATGTGCTTAAGGCCCCATTGTTAACATAAGGCCAAGTATGTAATATAGCATGGACAATTAAGTGCACAATTTTTGTATAAATGCAAAATCCCTCATTGTGAATTATTTAATTCCCCCTCTACAGTTCATTTAATAGAGCTCTTTTGGCGGTGGTTTGAGTCACAGAAAACTAATTTCATTCTGCTCTTTGATTTAATTAGATTTTATGATATATGGTTTTGCTAATTCGGTGGTTCACCATGCGTTGTCTGAGGCCTGTCCCTGGCTCTGGCAGAGAGCTGTCAGAAGCCCATTTTTAACGGTATTGAAAAATTCAAGCTTTATTATTGCCCCCTCACTCATGTTCTCCCATCGGGGGGGGAGGGGGGGGGGAGTAATGAGCTTTTCCTCTCTCTCTCTATCTCTCCTTCTCTTCTCTCACTATCTGAAAACAACCAGGGAGTGACATAAGAGAGAGAACTGAAAGAGAAAGAGAGGAAAAAGGGGAAAATTAAGGGAGGTGAAGAAACTGAAAAGGTCAGAAGTGAAATGAACAAATAAGACACACTGAGTGAGGGTGTAACCAGGTAAGAATGAAGTACGGAGAAAACAGAGAAAAGTATTAGAGAGAAGTGGAATGAGAATAGTGTGTGGGTGTGTGTGTGAGAGAAAGAGAGAGAGGCAGAGAGAGGCAGAGAGAGAGAGAGAAAGAGAGAAACGAGAAGAGAGAAACGAGAAGAGAGAGAGAAACGAAAAGAGAGAGGATGAAGATCTTGCTTACAGCGCTCCAGGCTCAACGCTCCAGCATTAGCTCTCTGATTCATGAGTTAAGTTTCCAACTGCCTGTGGCTATTAGCTTTCAGTTCCTTTGGCTGTCATTTAGACTCCAAAGAGTCTTTTGGTTAATGCACTGTTTTAATGAGAGTGCAGCGCGCGCTAATATATTTGACTGTATGAAAGGTCACAACAGGAAGCTAAACAGATTGGGGGGAATGTGGCGCGACAGCAGTGCTGTCAAGATGCCAGCCTGGTTTTCAGGGAGGGGAGAGAGGGGGGCTGGAGGGGGAGGGAGGGAGGGAGAGGGGTGGGGTGGGGGTTAACCCGGCAGCCAGCCAGCCACAATCCCCACAACGCCAGGCAGCCCCTTACCCAGAAACCCCCTCTGCGCAGCGTAATGGACCCAGGAACTGATGGGCCGCCGCTCACCCCAACAGTTACACCTCATCCATCAGCAGCCTTAAGCAGAGAGAGAGAGGGGGAGAGAGAGAGAGATGGAGAGGTAGGGTGCGGGGTAATGCAAGAGGGCAGACACCTACAGGAGGCATGTGTTTCATCACCCATATAATCACCAGTCTGATTGCCACACAAGCAATGGAGGTGCACCTTACGGCTCCCTTGCACAATTTATGGCCCTTCCGACTACAAGATTCCCACCAACCCGTTAAATACCCAAGGAGCGCCCAGCTGTTATGGGAAGAACAAGGGGGAAAGCCTATCAAATACTGTGGAACAAGGTGCCATTAAACTTTACAGATCTGAGGTAATTTCATAAGAGGATTTTATTCAATCTGACTTCGTTTCATCCTCAGTAACTCCCACAATGATTTTGTTTACATTCCCAGAACTGAACACATGATGTCGTTTGTGGATGTGAACCTCAGCTGAATTCAGCTTGTGAAATGTTATCGTAATCAAACGCAGGGCTGTCAAACATCTTGATGTGCGTGCATAAACAAGCCAACCTTGGTTCTTCCCCTCTCTGTGTTTCTGTTCGCAGAGCAGGCCCAGGCCGCCACAGGACTCCCAGGTGGGGCGTTGTCAACTCTCAGAGAAGCAGGGCTGTGTCTGAGTTTTGGCCCCAAACTCGATAATCTTACGGTAATCCATTCAAAACTAATCAAACATTTACAGAGGTGCCTTGGCACCGAGAAAGGTCCATCTATCAGCACCCTCCATCACCAACACATCCACCAGCCACCTTGTCTCTCTCCCTCCCTCTCTCTCTTCCTCCCTCCCTCCGTCATTATGCTCCCGGCATCTCAATCTACCTATGCAAATGAGAGTGTGTGTGTGTGTGTGTGTGTGGGGGGGGGGCAGGGCTGACACACAGACCTGTGTACAGAAACTATAAACAAATATTCATCCATTATGTGTGGCGGGCACAGTGGTGGGAGCTGTGAAGGGTAGCCGGTGAGCTGAACTCCTGCCACCCTCTTTCTGACAATCCATTTATCACCGAACAGGGAGTGACAACATTGTCAGGGTGAATTAGCGGCGTATGTCAAGCTTTTGTTATAAATCCCGCCCTACTGTAACCCTCATTTTCCCTGCGCTGTGTATGTACACCACTGATGATATATCAACAGCACGGACCGATAAATAATGTAGAAGGGTGATTCCGCCGTGGAACAGAGTCCTGGGATATGGGTTCAGGCCCTTAGTTGGGGGTTTTTTGGGGTGAAAAGTGAATCCCCATCCCAGTAATCCTCCCTTAGTGCCTGTAAGGCCTGAACCTATTCCCCCATTACTGCAACCATTTGTTTATTGTGTGGTAATTACATGCTGTGCGCCTAAAGGCAACCAAGAGGAGGGCCTGTTATGATGGGGGCATTTGTATCAGAATGTCATAACTGCACAATAGTCAAATAGGCGAATTTATGTCACAGGATATTAGAACCTATGAACACCTGGTTTGTGGATAGTTTTAAACATGTTATATTGTAGGTAGATGTGTTCGTGATTGTGTTCATTATTGGTCGCAAAGGTGTCGTAAAATCCTGAATGTTAGTAAGGGTAAATTCAATGCATTTTATTTAGCTGTTTCATGCATGTTTTTTCCGCAAGGTTAAAAAGCACAATCTGTTCTGATATAAAAAGTCTCTTTCTCCAGCTCTATAGAATCCATCTACAGATCCCAGCGCACGAACAGCAATCCCTATTACCGCTGGATAAAGTGTACCCTTTTTTATTTGAAATGAAAATGTCAGTAATTTCTTCGAGATTGATGACTTCTTACATGCGGGCCCAATAAATGAAAAATAGATGAGACTCAGATCTCTCTTTTAATATTTAAGGCAATATTAAAGTCCTCTTACATCTCATGGAAATAGTTTTATTTAAAAGGAATAAGACCATTGGGCATTGTTTACTGAACACCTCATGCATATTTAATAAACCTCGGCAATTCTAGGAGAAATTCAAAAGGCCTTGAAATCGTTACTGTTTTGCAGTAAGTATAAAAGGACTTAAGGAGCCTGCTGTTTGGCGTGGCTGAGTCCCCTGTTGTTTAAAAACGAATGCTCTGATTAGGAGGGTGGGGGCAGAGATGGTGCCAGCGCTACAATAGATGGCAGAGATTTTTATTTCTTTCATCGGATCGTAATGTGTTCTCTGCTCGGTGAGGAAATGGATGTTAAATGTGGCTGTGCAGATGGATGGGATGAATTGCCATTTTAAAACAAAGGCCCATGGGGTAGAAGGAGAGGGAGACGGAGGGAGACGGAGGGAGAGGGAGGGAGGGAGGGAGAGGGGAAGGTAGGAAGTAGGACGTGAGGAGGAAGTGAACGGTGTTGTTTTGGAGATTTAGACAAGACAAGCCAGAAGGGGGGGAAACTCCTAGGCAGAAACTGAAAGTGATACCTGGGTATTTTCCGGACATATTGTCTCGGCTAAAAAGCTCTCTTGATGTAATGAGACGAGGAGCTTACATGAACGACACACAAAGAACCCAATCGACCAACGGGGCTTCACACCAGCCAACAAAGCCTGACCCATCCTGACTTTGTGTGTGATGTGCATTCATATGGATGGAAGGAAATAACTCAGAATAAAGCTTTAGCCTCCAGTAAAATCCCTGACCCCAAAAACTTTCAATAGCCCAAGTGTGAGAACTTGGAAGATACAAAGCAAGAATCGCTTATGATGTGGTTATTATGATATGTGTCCTAAAGCTGTCTGAAGTAAGAGGCCTGTGAAGTGTTTGATTTAGGATTTGCCTTTGTTATTCACCGATGTACATTTAGAGGATAACACACACACACTGGCTCGTTCATTACTTGAAGTCTGGCAGGGCCACAGTCCGCAGCTCAGAGTGGAGGATGTCATCGCGTTGTAGTGGCAGTAAACGGAATCATTCAAACCGAAAAGCAAGACACTCCTGCTCCCATTCAGACAAATCGAATCAAGTCCCATGTGACGTTAGTGTATTATCTGTTTCCTTGGATACAGGGCACAGAACAGCAGACCCTAAATGTGAAGCAGAATGAGGCCTTTTTAATGACACACTTTAACAACAGGGAACTTTTCCTAATGTACAGTAACTGCAGAACACGGCTAGCATCGTCAAAGGACCTGGTTCCGTTCAGTAGTCATCCTCCAAATCATCTAGATAGATCTAAATGAGACAAGAATGAGTGCCGTGGTAACATGATCTATAAAGAGATAGCGAGTACATTACTCAACTCTCAGAGCATCTGCTTTGCTTTTGGATTGCTGTAATTATGAGTGCCGGAAACACAACAAGTGGCCTAAACACAGCTGTTAGCCTGCCGCTGTACCCGCACAACAGACGGGATTAATTAACAGGGAGTCAGGTGGCTGAGCGGTGAGGGAGTCGGGCTAGTAATCTGAAGGTTGCCAGTTCGATTCCTGGCCGGCCCAAATTACGTTGTGTCCTTGGGCAAGGCAATTCACCCTACTTGCCTCGGGGGAATGTCCCTGTACTTACTGTAAGTCGCTCTGGATAAGAGCGTCTGCTAAATGACTAAATGTAATGTAAATTGTTTCCAAACAGATGCTAAATTTTGCAGAGGTTGGTATTAAATGGAAGGTAGCAATCAGAGATCTTAGTCAATGACACCGTTCCTGAAATCAAAGTATGGATGTCTACAGAGATCAAAAAAGTTAATGGTGAATTTCCATGTGTGTCCAGGATGCTCCTCAAACTGGATGAGGTGAGAAGGTTTATTATTGGACAGATTTTACAGTATCCAGCAGTACTACATTTATACGTACGAAATAAATATTTGTGTACCATAAAGAGCAGTATACCATATTTACGACAGTCATTTCATTCAGGATGCATGGTAAAACATGAATACATATACAGAAGTATATTTACTACAAAGCTATTGTACACACTGTACATCCAGTTCTACATAGGAGAATCATTTAATGTGAAACCCGATCTGGCAGCTGGCTACACCACACAGCTCTGCGCTAACACTTCCAGGAAACAGCTCCTATCCGGGTGCTCTCATGCTCCTATATCCTCGCCTGCGCCGCGGAGGAAACAGAATGCATCCTGGGACCGCGGAGGGACGGTGGGGAAGGTCATGTGACCGGTGTGGCCGCCAGACTGGCACCAGCGAAGCTCTGTGGTTGGCCGACGCTGTTGTGGTGAGTGAGACCGTAAACTGTCTTCGCTCTGCTCTGGTGCTGTGTCTGTCTTTGCATCTTCTCCCATGGGACACACAAACATCTGGATCTGACAACTCAAGATTTGAATCAATATATATACAGTACACAAAATATTTTAAAAACATTAAAAAAAAAATCTAAATCCTAACCAGTACTTTATTACTTGTCAGGCAGGAAACATTTTAAAGTGTGTTGGCCTTGAATGTATCTCTTTTTGGGTGTGCTCAAGCCTTCGGCGAGAGCACAACCTTTGTTCTCTCACATATATATTTATTGTTTATTTTCGCCCCCCTAATACTCAGTCAATATTAGCCACAGTCACTGACGTTACTAACGTCACTACGTCACTAACGTCACGAAAACACGCGTGACTACCTGTAGCAGAACAGTCCTTTTGCATCTGTTAACTTGGGGGATAGCTAGGCTAACTATAGCTTTACTGCAAGGCAGCTGCAGAAACGCCACAGGTAAAGAGGCCAGGGTGATAACTATTTACTCATTTTACTTTGTGATGTGAAACACAATTGTGAAATGTAATGTACAATATTAGCTGATATAATTAAGGAAGTAGGCCCACATCTACTTTCGGAAACGGTAGTCTACTATTTCACTGAAGCATTAGCATCATGACATTAGCCTCTGTTGCCCGGGCAACACATACTACAGTGGTCTATGATGCATCTGTTTTCAATCGTTAAAATAAACATTCCTCACAAATACATTTTCGTTGTAGGATTTATTGTGACATTACATTACAAGTAAACGATGTGTTGGTGACATTATCATTACCTGTGGTTTCAAACCAGTGTTGCTCACTGCAATGCTGTAGCCTACGCGAGACACTACAAAAACATCTACACAGCTGTTTAGGAAGTCAAACGGCGACAGAACATGTTCGGCACTCCCCTTACTTAAATCAAAAGTCTTACAATAGGTGAAACTATCTGACTACTAACCTGAACCAACGCAATCGCTACCAAGACGAACACAGCAGTAGTCTAGTACTGTACTGTAGTAGAATTTACCGGGGCAGCTTCTCCACACAGGGCTATATCGCATTTTGCGTTGTTACTGACAATGATCGCTACCAGTGAGCTTTTTTTATGAATGAGCGATTTTCCACTAAATAAATGTCAAGGTTATGTACGTTTTTGGGGGCATATTTTCAGTTAGCAGATGGTACCGTTTGAATCGCGATTCCATCTTCTACTGCCAGTAACGTCGTAGAATAATCTTCAAAGGGGGTTCTTTATTCATGAATGAATGCAATATGAGTAGGCTACATGCCTGCAATATCACGAGAAGGGAAAACTTAAAAGGACGTTTAAGTCATAGAGATTAGGTCAATTTTTACACCGGTCTGACAAATGTATTCGTTGATTCAGCTATGAGGCTGCCTCTTGCAGGGGAAATGAGAAGACATCATATTTCATTCTACACTTCACTCGTATTTTGAGTTGTAAATAATCAATCAGAAAACAAAAGAATACGCTCACACGTCGAATTGATAGGCTCCCAATTTGATAGGAGCTCTGAAAAAGAGCAGTTCTGAGCATCAAAAAAAGATGCTTTTAAATCTATGTAATCTTTATAAATTATAAGTAGGCCCTATGCATTTTTATATAAAATATACCAAATATCAGTTGTAAAAATGTCATTAAAAAACGGACCCCTGTGCAACTGACGCAAGCAAGCAAGCACACCCTACAATTTCCCCAGAAATTGTACCCTCTCTAGTTTTCTCTCATATTATTTAATATTTTACCTTTTTCGATTACTGTTTGGCAGTTGAACATCTGTGGATGCAGGGACCTAACACAGATTCATATGGAGCTAGATATAATATCAGGCTATATGGAGGCCCACTGAGAGGCTATTGAAATGCAAATACCCTGCTGAAGCTCTGGCAGCTTGGGAAAAGAAATTGGCCAGGATGACAATGCAGGTAAACCACTCCAGTTTGTCAAGAAGGCCATGCTTTGTCATGGTCCTGGGAATGGGTTTCAACACAAGTGCTGCTACTACACTAAAAAAGAATGATAATGATAAAAAAGTGAGAAAGGGGAGAATAAAATAGGAGGCAGACATTATGGGATGTTAAGATTGAGAAAGGGCTGTAAAGTTTTTTTTTTTTTTTTTGTTTTATTGCTGTGTGTTTTTCGAGGGGCTTCTCACCTCCTGGTTTATGGCGGAAAGAGAGAGAGAGAGAGAGAGAGAGGGGAAAAGGGGAGAAAGAGAGAGACAGAGAGAGAGAGACATAGAGAGAGAGAGAGGGAGAGAGAGGGGAAGGGGGAGAAAGAGAGAGAGGGAGAGTGAGAGAGGGACACAGAGAGAGACATAGAGAGACATAGAGAGACATAGAGAGAGAGGGGAAAGGGGGAGAAAGAGAGAACGAGATGTAGAGAAAAAGATAAATAGTGAGAGAGAAACTGAAAAGGAAGAGAGGAAGAGTGTACAAAAAAGAGAATGTGTGTGAGTGTGTGTAAGAGAAAGAGTTTACATCCGTTGGTGAGGTTGGCATGCTCAATCAGAGCTGCTCTCAGTAAAGGGACTGTAGGCCTCACCTGAAAACCCCAACCGTAATAAATTACATACAAGTGCTGCAGAACAATAACACAAAAAAGTGTGGCCCATCCATTTCGCCACCATTTACAAGAAATCAATATCAATACTTAATGCAATACGGGTGAAAAATGAGCAGAGATACAGGAGCATAATACGAGCTCAAATGAAAGACCTTGGCGTGTACCTTCCTTCCCTGGGGTGGGGTAGCAGCTTGCGGGAGATGATGTCTAGGGGTGTAATAATAAGAAATATCAGAGAAATTGTGTTTTAGCTTCAGATCTACTCTCAACTCTTGTGTTCTTTTTTTTTAAGATGATACGATATCCTTGGACTTCATCATCTTACTCATTGGTTGGCTTGTTATTCAAGATAAAAACTAAGCGGCATGGCCTACAATTCAACCTAGAGATAGTCTGAGCAAATACAAATTCTCATTACTAACAGCCTAGTGGCAACAGACATAAAAGAGCAGAGTATTAATGTTATAATGACGCATTGTGGGCTAAATGATTTAATTTCCAATGAAATGAATGAGTCAACGGAGCTCTCTGCGCTAGCACAGTCAATAGTGATCTGTTAGCCATGTCACAAATGAATCCTCTCCCACAGATAAACATGATCTATATTTGCCCCTGGGGTAAACTGCATCATCGTGATGTCATCCCACGCAGAGCTGCCTGTTTCATTGAGGTGGCTGTTGATCTCTTCCAGATCTCTCCCATCTGTTCTGTGGAGAGACCAGACAGGCAAGTCAACGGTATTACAAATAACAACAGTACTGCTTTTTAAGTATCATTAATCCTTTTAAGAGCTACCGGAAACCAGTGTTAAAAAACAAATGCTAAATGTATTTAATGGTACACAGCATAAGGGGTTGTTATAATTATTACATTTGAATTGTTTTTTTATTAGCGACATCCACACAAAGCTGCCTGTGTTTTTATCACTCGGATCCTAGCTGAATGGGTGCCCCTTAATGTGAGACAGAAAACTTTAATTGTCCCTCTTCATCAGTTCAGAAAGCCAACTGTCACTCATCTGCCTGTCTGTGTTCAGTCTGACAGGAAGTGTATTCAAGACCTCGGTCGATGTGTGTAGAGCGTGTCCCACAATGTGTCCCACATTGGCCTTCTTCTTCCACCAGGTGCATCAAGCCCCTCAATGTGAGTTGTCATCCCTGTGAAAGGTCCTCTAAATGCTGCTTTGTGTTGGATTCCCACGCGTGTTGTGGTTTTGCAAGAGTTCAAACTGCTCTTGTTCCCCGGAGGGATATGTTTGGTCGAAGTTTGAATTCTTTTGTCGCTAGCCCCCTCTATTCTCTCCCTGGAGGAAGAACTCCTCGCCAGCTCTGTCTGAGGGCTGTTGAGACATGCTCAAGTGGATAAGACATGGTTCACCCACACTTTATCAACATATCAGTCAACGGGCACGTTTAGCATCGCAGTCATATCAGCTGGTGCGCATCGCATGCACGACCTGTTCCCCGTGTTTAAGTACAGTACGGCGTTCCTCACCTGTGCCAAAGTCTTCCACACCTCAGACGCTAGTGCTGGTTGTGGTTTATTGTTTACAGTACCTGTGCTTGTTGCTTGGCTGCTATTCTCTGGATCTTCTCACCAGTAGATGGCACTGCATCCAAGTCCAACCTGGTCTGACCCGTCCAACTGCAACACCTGGCAGCTGCTGCCTAAGACAAGGAGAGCAAATGTATTTATTCTGCCTGGGCTCTGCAGGGCTGTTTCAGCCTCTGTTGTTTTCATAGATGTCCAGATGCAGCCGGTGACACGGAGAGAGAATATCAATAACCGATATGTACGCCGCCCGTCTGCCGACAAGGACACCCTGTGATTCCAGCGACACTTAGGACACCGGCAGTTTCCCTTTAAAGTCGGACCCTATTCAAATTACACTCTCTTTTCTCAGAAGACCCCACAAATGATCCGGCTTCAATGATAAACAACAGAAAATAGCGCATTTTAGTTGTCTTCTGCTCTTTGTGGTCCGGTTACTCGGGTTACGGGCCTGCGTAAGGGTTTTACCATTACGTCTGCCCGACTCCAAATTATCAAAAGGTGAATAACACCAATTAGTGTTTAGAGGATAGAGTATTTCTGTATTGTCGAGGGGCTGGTGTCGTGTTCGGAGAAGAGGCTTTGTCACTTCTTGAGGTTGAGTCTCCCAGGAGAGGAGATAAGTGTTTATTGGACTCAATAGAAAGCCCGGGAACAAAGAGGACACATATTCCTTACTGACTTGCATAGTTTGTATCATAATTTCAATATAAGCTGTGGCAATCACTGTGTGAGGAATTTTGGCAGCCATTCAATGTGGCTCTTTGAGCCCCTGGCTGGCGTAGTGGTATTGTCTGTTACACCTGGACAGTACTCTGGAGGGCCAATATTAGACCAGAACAATGCTGTTGACTTCCAGGGTATTTGGGATTTCATGGCAGGGCTTGGGAGGGAGGGTGGTGGGGTGAGTTTGGGGAGTGGAGCACGGTGACCGAGCTGTTGAAAGGATGGTGGTTTGACATGACAGGTGAGGACTGTCGCCCTTTGTTGCCGTGCGGATTGAGCCGCGGGCTAACGACTAGAGAGGGACTGCTTGGGTTTCTGGAGACGTTGGCAAGAAAGATGGATGCCGGTTCGGATTGATAATCCGTTTTTCCCCCCATCGAATGAATGCATTGAAAGTGTTTTCGAAGTTGTTTTATAGAAATTGTGAAATGCGGCGTGAGTTGAGTCACATCAATTATATATTAAAAAAAAAGTTTTGATTGTAATCTCGCAATGGCATTTTCATCAACAAAATTGTTAGCAACTTGGATTGAACATGTCTCATATTCGTATTTTTCCCAGACAGACAAGTAAGTGATATGGCAAAATGAGTGTGACAAAGTTCAGCTCCTCACAAGCCCTCCGGCATGTGTGAGCTCATAGTTGGACTGTATGGAATCCTAGAAGAGTATTGGGTTCAAACTGGGCTGGGTCACATTTGTTCATCTGAACCAGTCCAGACTGATGTTAAATGCCTACCAGGGATCATGTGGACAGAAATATGTCCACAAAACTAAGTTGAACATGAAAGTGCTCTGTGTGATAGTAGAAATACTGATATCGCTGATAAAACACAAGCATTTGTTCACGAAATAAATCATTCAACGTTCTTCTCTTTCTTTCTTTCCCTCTTGATCTCTCTCTCTCGCTCTCTCTCTCTCTCGTTCTCTCATTCTTCCACTATTCTCGCTCAGACATTAATTGTTAGCCCCCGTTTCCCTTTTCACTCCTCTCCATCCTTTCATCTCCACTCTCTCCCACCCCTCGCCTGCTCTCCCTCCCCCCCCCCTCCCCTCTCCTCCCGATGATTTTTTAGATCACTTCCATTAACACCGGCATGCTGCGCGCTAATTACTCACTCACTCAGTGTTCTGGGCTGCCTGCCGCTCGCTTGGGTAAGCAATGCCGCCTGCTAGCAAGATGCTTGTTAACTGAGTGCGCTTAATTATATAAGAAGATAATTACATGTAAATGTTCCGTCTAAAAGCAGCCATCCAGCCCGCTTGCTGATTTAATAGGTGGGTGTTTGGGATCCCTGTTTTGTTTATTTTAGAGTGAGGCGATTAATTGACTCCGCTGATGAGGTAAATATGCTGGCGACTTCTTCCGTGGTGGCAGAAACCCAAACTGGATCAGGTTCATAGATGCACATTTGCCACGTGTGGGTCTGCTGTCGCTTATCCGCATAAATCCCAGCAGCCAGGGACACAATCCATACGTCTGTGTTCACTAAATGGACAATGTAGAACAACCTGCATACTGTAGGCTAGGCTACATAAAACGGAAATGATCGGCTGTAATAGGAAATCACGCAGTCGGCCTATCATTCATACCTTGATGACTTTTACTTTTTAGATGAGTAAAGAACACAGTGATAATGAACCCCTTCACACAGGTAAGAGAACGTTCATGTCCTAAAACCTGTCTGACCCAAATCCTTCTTCCTCTATGTTCACCCCCATAACCCCCCCCCCCCTCACTCCCACCACCCCCCTCACTCCTACCCCCCCATAAAAATCAAGCAGGACAATGATCCATTTATCAATATTCCATTGTCCGGGCCAAACGACGCAGCTCTAAGCTGAATTTCATTTGAGCCCCTGTCAAATTAAAGATTATTTAGTGTGTTTCTAAGAGGTCGGGGGTGGAGATAGATAGGGGTCACGGGTAGTAGGACTCCCACAGGAGGTCCAGGGAGTCTGGGGGACCCGCGTCATCCATTATCGGGTAATCAGGGGAGGGCAGAGGGGGACTATGACCCCCTCCACCAACCCCCCTCCCCCCGTCAGGCACCAGAAGGCAGGCCCCCCTTAAGACCAACAGCCAGAGGTACCTCCAGCAGAATCCCAACAGCAGTCCCCTGGTTGAGCAGAACCTCTCTCCTCTCAGCGCGCGTCCTGTCCATCTGCTCTGGGTTCGATACCGGCCCCTCAAACATGTCATCCACCAACGCTCTCACAGGCCTCTTTCCCCTCCCCGTGGGACTCGCTGTGTTAAAACATGATCTGGTATTTACAAAAAAATATTAGTAAATGGAGGCCTGTTTGGTTGTCCATTATGGGCCGTCGGTGCTGTTTCCATGGCGGCGTCTTTGAGCGGGGGAAACGTGACCCTGGTGCTGGAGGGATGGATGTCAGGAGATGCAAGCCCCAGACGGCTGCGCCGGACCGCGTCTGTCTCTTTCAGTCAGCGCGCACGTCCGCTTGGCCTCTTTAAATCACTCATCTGGAGAAAGCTAACAGCTCCTTCACTTACTGCTACGGAAATAAACCCCCTGATAACTTTGATGACTGAAAGTGAATGAAAACATCAGGCTGTATTTGATTTCACACTGACTGGGAAGGCCAAAACGGATGCTAGGCTGAGATATTTCCAGGAAAAATAGTTTTTTTTTTTTTTTTTTTTTTGAACGAGCACTTTCAGATAATGAATTGATGTTTCGATTGGATGGGCTTTATTCGCGGCCACTCAGGAAATAAATACGCCACAAGAAACCAAATATTGTAAGGAGGGAGTGGACTGAAACCCATCATTGATTTTTTTCCATAGCATTAGAAGCAGAAAAAAGGATGAGTCTAAAATGCGTCAAAAACCTGTGCAGTGTAAATGCAACCGATAAAAATGTAAGCATTGTATGTCCCAGTAAAACATGTTTATTTGTCATAATCAGTTAGTCAGCACGACTTTAAGATCCTGACCAATAAATAAGATGGCACACCAGTGCGTGTCTGATCAAGACAATTTAATGTTTCTCAGTACATGAACACCATACAGCATATCTGATCCAGCCAAGTCCCAATTAAAGCCTTTAAATACAGACTTTAAAGATAACGTTAATTCAAGAGCACTTAATTATGCAGTTTGTTTGCTATGTTCACAGTGGGGAGACATGGATTGCTAAGCCGTCTGTAGCATCTGCCTTGGGAGGTTAGAGTGTATCAGACACCTGATATATCCCCAGGCACGTTTTTACAGCAACTGAGATCGCATCTTTGATTCAGGTCTGACAAAGAGGGCTGGCTGTACTCGTAGGTCTTTTGTTCTGACAAAATGCAGGACAAAGTCACCTCAGCTCTCACCTGCTGGCCTGCAAAGAAAACTCAAACGTCACAGAGTCAAGAGCTCACGGGTTAATCCTGGGATCCCAGGCACCGTGTGACATAACATCCGACTCCCATTCGGATCCTTTATGAATCGACTGACCTGACGCAACACTGGAATCATGATCTATGTGTGTCAAAACTTGGTTCATTAAGTACGCTTTTGTGTTGTTTATCCCTATGCCCAAGCCTAAGTACTGTATACATACACACACTCTGTCTCTCTCTCTCTCTCTCTCTCTCTCTCTCTCTCTCTCTCTCTCTCTCTCTCTCTCTCTCTCTCTCTCTCTCTCTCTCTCTCTCTCTCTCTCTCTCTCACACACACACACACACACACCCACACACACACACACACACCCCCCCCCACACACACACACACACACCCACACACACACAGCATAGATTTCTGGTTTCCCTCCAGGGCATCCGCATGGTCTGTCAGCATGAAGACCGTGACAGACTCATGAACCCTGGGCTGACAGTCCCTGGCTGGAGGCTGTCACGGCCTCCACTGGATGTCTGACTAGATAACACAGCAGGCTGTGGAAAGATAAAACCTCAATGGGAAATAGTTTGTGTGATGAACTGTGATGGTACGATAAGACCGTCTCAATAAGAAGTCCCTGTTAGTAGAGACATCTAGGGTGGTTACCGGTTTAAGGAGGATGTAAAATCTTATGTTACAGTCAGAGCCGAGAGCAAACCTAACCGGTTATGAATTAGGTCTCTACAACCATAACAAATCATTATGTGTGTCTGTGAGTGCCCGATGCGGATCACACCCAGTTTGTGGATGCATAGTATGTGCATGTACACACAGTACAGAGTGTGTGAGTGTGTGTGTGTGTGTGTGTGTGTGTGTGTGTGTGTGTGTGTGTGTGTGTGTTTGAAGGGGCTATTACATTGCCGGCAGCTCTGTGTGTGTTTGGGTTGATAAACTGCTCCATCGTATTAACACAGTGCCACAGACTGTTTATCTAGACTGATGAATCACTACTTAATTGGCTGTAATTATCTCAATTGTTTTTAATATACTGCGGGTGGTAGTCTAAAAGGAAAAGGGAGCTAAAACAACATGTCAGAGTTTACCAATAGTTAAGACAGGTGGGGGGGGAGTCAGGTGGCTGAGCGGTTAAAGAATCGGGCTAATAATCAGAAGGTCGCTGGTTCGATTCCCGGCCGTGCCACAAATAAATGACGTTGTGTCCTTGGGCAAGGCACTTCACCCTACTTGCCTCGGGGGGAATGTCCCTGTACTTACTGTAAGTCGCTCTGGATAAGAGCGTCTGCTAAATGTAGGCAAATTTAGGCACCCTTCCTTTTCTGGATTACATGTTGAGATCTCCAAAGCTAAAACAGACACATGGCTTCATCCATAGACAACGTAAAACAGAGATATAAGACAACGTAAAACAGAGATATTAATTCTCTCTCTTCTTCTCTTCGGCGTGGTCTACCACCATGCTCCTGTTTGCCGGCGTGACCTTTCCTGGCGTCCCTGGGAGCCTGGGCAGAGAGGAGCAGTGATGTCGTCACACCGGGGAAACAGACTGGGGAGCGCAGAGTGCCGCTGTGCCGATCCTCTCCCAGACTGTCTGACTCCAGTCTGTGAACATGAAGCGGTGTGGTTAGCTAATGCGGCCTGGGAGAGGATAGCGCAGCTAAGATGTCATGTCCGTCTGTTGGCTAACAATTAAATGTGGCACCTCAAGCAGATCAATTTGACTTTGGGCTTTTGCCGTTGTACTCTCTCTCTCTCTGACTTGTTCTCTCTCTCTCTTTCTCTCCCTCTATCTTTCTCTCTCTCCCTCATCTTGATCCCTTTTGCCCTTTCTGTCTCACTTGACATCCTCATCCTCCTTCTGTCTCTCCTGTACCTCGTTCTGTCTACTTTCTCTCTATTGAGGGGTCAGTTGAAAGTCACGATATGGCCGCTGATCAGTGTGGTGCTGAGGAGACGAGAGAAGCAGACAGACTCCGTGCAAGACAGCCGCGTCGCTCCAAAGAAACACAACACCCCCTCAAACCAGCACTTGAAGCATCAACATCCTTGCCTGCTAATTAGAAGCAGGACTAATGGGGTCTAATTGCAGCAAGAAAATGCGCCAGTTTGCTACTTTCTAGTGTAACTTGACTACACTTCTCTCGTATGGATTATTGGCGTCCGAAGCTGCAAACTAAAAAGCAGTTAATTTATCGGAAGATCTATTAGGGGGGGGGTGAACAAAGGGAAACGAGTGAGAGAGGAAGAGAGAAAATGCGAGAGGCAGTGAGAGAGAAAGAGAGAGAGAGGGGAGGACAAGAGGGGAGATGATGAGCCTCTTGTGAGCGTGTCTCTGGAGGTTTCCATTCAGATGATGCAGGTTGATGTGACTTACCTATGACAGTCTTTCTGTTGGACTGGTCCCAAGCCCTTTGCCTCATACTGAAGGAAGCAGGGATCCAGGACCATGGTTACATTAACTACTTAATGCTTTTAATTCGCCTAATTACAGCAATAAGAGGAGAGGAGTGGGGAATGGAGGGGGTGGGGGATATTAAGAAGAGGGGAAATGGTAGTGTGGGGTTATGGGTAAAAAGGGGAGGGGGGGCACCATTTTGTGTCTTTATCCGCTAGCTTTTGTGGACATGATGCCAGGTCTGAGCTTTTACACATCTCACTTCTTTTATTCGGTTCCTTTCATAGAAGGTGAAAAAGACAGGAGCCATTTTTCCACAGTGAGAGAGACCAAAAAAAATGCTCAATAAGAGCACAATATATTTGTTTAAATGACCTTTTTTCCTTGCGTGGAAAACCATTATGCTCAATGCTTTAAGCTAGTTTTTTTCACCCAAGTCCCCCAACCTAATCTTTCTTTGTTGTTGGTTTATTCTTCACAACAGCTTTTTATCAAATCTTGCTATTAATCCATTAGATGGTGATATTCAATGGGGCTAATTTAATCATTTTATGAATTGAAAGCGCAGGCGAGAAGCCTCGATGCTGTATTTAGACTAATGTGCTTTCGATTCTGATGTGATCTGTATTATACTCACAGGGCTCAGGCTAGTGTTCCCGGTATAGAGAAATCTGCTTTTAATCTAGGCCTCGTTAACTTGCCAGTTTACTGAATAGAGGAGAACGGTGAAAGCACTCTCAAAATGTATCTTCTGCAGTCATGCATCATTACTTTTTTTCTAGGCAAAACATGCAGAAATTGAGAAACTTCCCTGTTTGAGAGGTAATTTAGTAGTTAATTGAGTTGCTAATTCTGTGTGTAGCTGTAAACGCTTTTGTTTTTTCTAAAAATGTCTTTACCGAGTCAAAACCCTCAACCTTTTCTTGATCTGAGGCAAAGGATCTGTTAACAGAGAATACGGCCCATATTCTTGACCTGGGGAAAGGATCTGTTAACAGAGTGTATGGTTTTATATATACAGACCAGGGGTGAACCAAATGTATATGTTACTTTTAAGATGCATGTTTAAAGTTGTTTTCTCTCTTGAACAGAGATCTTATTGGGATTTTTATTTTTGTATGAATTGTTTATCACTTGTATTATTGTTTTTATTGATTTTATGTAAAGCACCTTGAGCTACAATTCTTGTACGAAATGTGCTATATAAATAAAGTCTTACTTACTTACTTACTTTACCGAGTCAAAACCCTAACCCCCAACCGTGACCCTCTAACCCTAAGTGTAAATGCTATCTAGTTTTACCGTATGGTCACTAGACAAAATCCATGCAGAGAGGGTAAATTGGGGTTAAATTAATGACTGTGAGTAAGACGTAGCTAGTCACAGTTGTACTTCCCAGTGTTAGGGTTCCTTGCAGTACCAGACTATCCCAATCCGTTCAACCCGTTCCCATTCAGAAATTCTAATCAATTGACACTTTAACTCTGTCTTTCTGTCTGACTAAGCCTTTTGTCTTTAATTGTGTTCACATTAGAGTTCCAATGGAACAATCTCCCCCCAGCAAAAAGCTCAATCTGGCTAATTGGTTTCAGCATATTTTCAATTGTCCTATATTGATTGGCAGAGGTCATCTCTGTTTCACCATCAACCAATTAACTTAGCTTGTGTTTGGTAACTTTGGTGACTTCTCATCGCTGTAGAAGTCTCAGGCAAACCAGTGATTATATACTCAGAATAGAAAGAATCTCAAGATGAACTTCTCTACTTGATTTACACACGCACACACAAATACACAGACAAACACACATACAAGTGCACAAACTCCCTCTCTACTTTTCTAATAATTGTCCACTAATGGTATATCTGTTTTCGAGCAGTTTTCTTGCCGGTTTTTAATTAAACAGGCCAGTACAATGTACTCCCTGGTAGGGGAGAGCAGTCCTTTTAACGTCCATTTGTTTCAGGCCTGTGAATGTTATGGGGCGACCGATAGCAAATAAAGGGAGAATCAATGGAGCTTCATTAAAATCAGCAGGCAGGCTTTTGGCTGGACACGGCTTAATTACAGTTTCACTGGCGTTTGCTTTAATTGGGAGGAATAAAGAGAGTGAAGTGGAGTGAAAGGAGGGTATTAGCATATCTATCACTCGGAGAGGCCAGGAGGATGGATTCAACCTTCTGCTACACACCCATCTTTAACTCCACACACACACACACACACACGCCCATCAGCAGACACACACACACACACCACTCTCCATTCACTCATCGATAACACACACACACACTCCACCCGTCCACTCTGAAGTGTGCCATCTCACTAATGTCTGGGTGTGGGCTAAACTGGAGAGGAGGGTCTGACGAAATTAGCAGGAAAAAATATGGGCGAGTGCAATTTGCAAATCATCGTTCAGCAGCAGTGTGGATCATGCAAACAAGGTCCCTCAGACTAGCTTCCTCATCGGTGCTGGCTCAATAATTGGATTGGATAGACAAGAGTCAAACACAGTTTGGAGGGAAATTGACTGTCGGTAACACTTTACCATGTCACACTGAAGGACTGATTATAGGCCTTAGCCGTGAAACACAAGTATTGTTGACAAGACAAATATAAACCGAACGGTTTGAAGAAGGTAAAAAGTCAAGACAGCACTCGATTGGATTTCCCAAGTCCATAATAATCCTTAACGGTTCCTGATTTCTAAATAGCACTCGGACGACGCTCTTGAGAAACTCAGGACACTTGCCCCTCATTTCACTTCCAAGAAGTCATAAAAGCCATCTCAACAGGACCTCTGATTCTGATTCTGAAATCCTGCATCCTCCTCTGTGATCTACCACAAGCTACCATCTGGGTGTCCACATCCAGGCTGATGCTACGGTGTCTGCGTCTCCATTCTCCCCAGACCAGCCCTCACCAGACTCTGACAGTGATGGATAACCAGAGAGAATCCAGCTGTCCTCCAAGGGCCTTTGCCTGCAGAGCGAAGACAGTTTTAGCCCTGTCCTGTCCCCAGAGCAGTTAATAACAGTTTGAGAGAGGTTTCGGGGTTAATAACACAATCATTACCAGGAAGAGAGCACCAGAGAGCTGGAAGCTTGTATGCAGATAGACAGCAGTCATTAGTTTCTGTCAAGCCGCTGAACAGACATCGTGTTAAACTGCCTTCCATTCACACAAAATCTGGAAAAATACATAAACAGAGCAATAAAAAGCTGCTGTTTAGATCGAACTGTTTAGATTATTATTAAAAAAAATTCTAATCATAAAATTAGGAAATAGTCAATATTTTTATATTACAGAGATATAATAAATCTCAAACGGCAGTTAATGTTTTGGTCAATGCCTCCAAACAAAGAACCCCATTCCTCAATGTCAACTGTCTGACAAAGAGTTTCCTTCCTTCTCTCTTTCACTATTTCTATCTTTCTTTCTGTTTTTTATTCTGTCTTTTTTTGTCTTCTAGAGAACACACGGAGCACTTCTCCTGCATTGAAAAGCTTCAAGTTCATAATTTGTAGCATTCCCATCTGTTGTAGTTAGGCAAAATTACAGCTAAACCAGTTAGTAAACACTTTGCCCCATTGTCTGTTGTTTTGATAATCACCCATAATAGCATCCAGCATCAATATGGTCTTTAAACCCGATTTAGGAGTTAATGGAATAGAAGGGAGAGGCAGTCAGTAGATGCAGTAGGGGTAATGTCATTAGAAATGTTTGCGGAGGCCAAATTAAATCAGTCGTAGATTGTGCTCTCAAGTCGGCCTGAAACCCCAGCTCGTTCAAGAGGGGAGGGGGCGGGGGTGGTGGGGGGATTCATATTTTAACCTCGCACAGAAAATGCACTTAAACAGATTAAAATAAAATAGGGACTGTGTGGATGGATGGAAATGGTAATTGCTGCTTTAATGGTTTCCTGTTAGCCAAGGCAGGCTGAAGGCTGAGCTATTTTAAAGTTGGAACAGTGATTGAGGTCATAGCTTCGGCAATCTGGTGATTAAACCACAGTGTGTATGTCACCAAACAGTAGATTAGATGTCTGCAGGGGTTTGCTGAAGGCAGATGTTTCTGGAGGATTTTTTAATGTTGGAAAGCTGACAGGCAGGTGCATGCTCAAGGATGGGAAGGGTAAGACAGGGCAATAAGGAGAGCATACCCACTGAAAGTGTGTGTGTTATTCCCACCCAGCATTGTTATATTCAGTTACATGTATATTGACTTGCTGGAGTTTAAGCCCATCATAGACCCATGCAGCCCTCACAGAAATCACAGAGCTACAGACTATTTGGGAATTCCCAAATCAGCATGGTGTGAAGTCTGAGGTTTTTTTTTGCCAAAGAAGTTAGATGACCTGACAGTGCACGCAACGAGACCGTTTTTTCTCTCATGATATTTCAAGACTATATATATAGTATAATTAACATTGAACATGATATGGTGGGAAAGGAAATAAGCAGTAGTCATTATTGCAAATGCGTGAGCAGCTGAATCAGACACCACTTCTATGGATCCTTAGGTCTTAGTCTACACAGACCACACATCTGAGTAACTTTATAATTCTTTATAGACTCATGTTGTAATGCGTGGTGACGTAAATAACACCCCTACACACACCTCCACCAACACACACACACACACACACCCTCGCACATGCACACACACACACACACCCTCGCACATGCACACACACACACACACACTGCAGATGCACCCCCCCCCCATATACACTGTCAGTGTGTCACTGGTTCCAGGGTTCACTTGTAACACACACCTCTGGCCTGGGGTGAAACCCTGACCCTCTGCTTGCTCATATTCAACCATTGTGTAAATTAACAAGGCAAAGGCTGTGTGGATAGAATGGCAAACATGCAGGTGATGACAAGTCCTCGGCAACACAAAGTACAGGTCATTACTCAGCCTCCACTGAGGAACTGTCACCAACATTACTCTTTTTTCCTTCCAGTGTACCCCTGGAGATGAAGGAATGTGGAGATATTTTTCACCAGCGAGGCATGCCAAGATAGCTACCCAGTGACACCATGGAGTGTAATGAGATTATGTGGTTATTATGGGCTAATTTGTTAAGCAGGAGATCCAAGGAGAGGTTATGTGTATTTGTTTGGGTGACTGGAAATAAAGAATGTGAGATTACCTCATCCCAGAAACGTAATACAGGTGTGTAGGATTTCAAGTCCCCACCTTATCACATCATCTCCAGAGATTGTGCAGGTGTGCTCTGTTGGAGATGACCTCTGTGAGCTTGGATAGTGTAAACCAGAAGATCAAACTGCAGGGTACAAATTTCAGTTCTAATTCATGTGCACGATCATGTTACTGTAATCAATTCTTTCCTTCTAATTCTACCAATTGAATTTCATTAGAGCACATCTTGGGTTTCATTTAACTTCCCAAGTACAGTTGTTGGGGTGAAAGACAGCTGTCTTCATTGAGATGTCCTCTCAGATAAGCAAATTCACAACAGCATTATCAGGTTACCAGAAAATAGCTGTAAAAAAAAAAGTACATCAATTACAAGACTTTTACAGGTGAAACATTCTTCTTGTGGGAGGGAAAGATTCTTTTTTTGAGAATGGTGGCAGTTGTTTGGAGACATCAGCTTGACTGTCACGGTGGCAACAGTGGATGTCACGAAATCGCTTCACAGGGTGATAGAGAAGAAGGGAGGCGGGAGGGGGGAGGGGGGAGGGGCAGACAACACACTGGGTCACGTCAAGTGTGAGGCCGGACTCTTAACTTGTACCCTCGGGGTCTCTGACACTCTCTTGGTGGGTAAGCCGATCTGTGTAGGCCCCTCTCTAAACACAGATATCGGTCAACAATGCACAGTAGCTTATGGGTGGAGCCCAGGTGACTGTCCAGGGTAATCTCAGTACAAAGAAAGAATCAAAATGTTTGTGAGGATGGTGTGAAATAACCGTAAAAGGTGCATGGCCGATGGAAGAATTTGACATTGGTCATAAGTTGACGCAGGTTGTTGTAAAGGGCCGAAGGACCTGACTTGTTTTATTTCCTTATTAAAACCTAAACTGTGAGTGAAGGAAGGGGAAACTCCGCAGGTGAGCAGTCATTTGGGCAAGGCCCAGACAATGTTCATTGTCAACAACTCAACCTTTGCTTATCTCAGGAATGTAAACCTCTATAAACGAGCGAATGCCTCATCTGTGATTCTATTGTGAGCTGGCCGTTTGTCTCAAAGTGTCTGAATAATCTAACGAAATGAAAAACCAACTTTGTCTGCGACACCAAATACCTGCCAAGGACAGGCGTCTCCAGATTCCTTGGCAGGCAGCTTGACTAGACCACACCAAACCTCCCTGTAGCATTCTTTGCGTGATTCAGGCGTATCTCTTTCTCCCCGTTGGGACAGACGTGAAGAGGCCAGACCAGAGAGCCTGTCGGGAGATGCTGGGATGAGAGGGGGAGGGACAGAGACACATCTTTGTTGTGTTGTTGTTGGCTGTTATTATGTCCATGTCTCTGGTTAAAAAAAGAAGAAAATTAAAGAAAGGGACAAATGGATGATGTCTCTGTGTGTGTGTGTGTGGGGGGGGAGGGGAGGGGAAATTCCCGTGTCTGGTTGGAATGGTGTGTGTGTGTGAGTGTGTGTCCTGATGTAGAGGCAGCTGTCAGAAGCGAGACAGGGCTGTCTTTGTCTCCCCCTGTAATCGCTTGCTGTACCTCTCCTTCTCTAGTCGTCTTCCACCCTCCTCTCCCCTCAGCCTCCCCTCTCTCTCCTCCACAGATCCCCCCTCCTCTCCCCTCAGCCTCCCCTCTCTCTCCTCCACAGATCCCCTGTGTCTCCCCTCAGCCTCCCCTCTCTCTCCTCCACAGACCCCCCCGTGTCTCCCCTCAGCCTCCCCTCTCTCTCCTCCACAGATCCCCCCGTGTCTCCCCTCAGCCTCCCCTCTCTCTCCTCCACAGATCCCCCCTCCTCTCCCCTCAGCCTCCCCTCTCTCTCCTCCACAGATCCCCCGTGTCTCCCCTCAGCCTCCCCTCTCTGTCCTTCACAGATCCCCCCTCCTCTCCCCTCAGCCTCCCCTCTCTCTCCTCCACAGATTCCCCCGTGTCTCCCCTCAGCCTCCCCTCTCTCTCCTCCACAGATCCCCCCGTGTCTCCCCTCAGCCTCCCCTCTCTCTCCTCCACAGATCCCCCCTCCTCTCCCCTCAGCCTCCCCTCTCTCTCCTCCACAGATCCCCCCGTGTCTCCCCTCAGTCTCCCCTCTCTTTCCTCCACAGATCCCCCGTGTCTCCCCTCAGCCTCCCCTCTCTGTCCTTCACAGATCCCCCCTCCTCTCCCCTCAGCCTCCCCTCTCTCTCCTCCATAGATCCCCCGTCTCTCCCCAAAGCCTCCCCTCTCTCTCCTCCACAGATCCCCCCGTGTCTCCCCTCAGCCTCCCCTCTCTCTCCTCCACAGACCCCCCCGTGTCTCCCCTCAGCCTCCCCTCTCTCTCCTCCACAGACCCCCCCCGTGTCTCCCCTAAGCCTCCCCTCTCTCTCCTCCACAGATCCCCCCGTGTCTCCCCTCAGCCTCCCCTCTCTCTCCTCCACAGACCCCCCGAGTTGTCTCATCTCCACTCTCACTGACATTCAGACGCAACAACTAAAAGTAACTGAAAAGCTGCTGTAACGCTGAGGACTTCTGTGTCCAGACAACACAGAGCTTAATGTCAATAGTAAATACAGTCGATAGTAACCAAGAACCTTCTGTTCATAAAGTCTGAATCTGATGTCATGGCACAGAATAACATAACAGTGACACATCCAGGCATGATATGTGTAATAAGCCACCATACCTGGGAGCCATGGTTACCTTATACTGCATATTACATCTCAGACAATGTCTGTGACTGACCAACCAGACACAACAACACCAGCTCGGGCCAAATGTACCTGCCAAAAAACATCAAGAGAATCAAAGCTTTGGGTTAGGGTTACGTTTTAAAGAAATATATCAAGATATTTTTGATGGGATTCGCATTCCACAATACGTTTTCGTGATTAATCTGTTATTGACCCAAACTTTAATCATAATCCTGGTAATACAAATAAATCTTTATATACAGCAATACTATAATTGTAGTATCTTTTGGATTGTGCGATTATACAAACTGTGTTGTAAACAAAATAACTGCGTTGTGGGATGTGAAGCGCCGAAG
Organism: Osmerus mordax; assembly: GCF_038355195.1. Classification (NCBI taxonomy): domain Eukaryota; kingdom Metazoa; phylum Chordata; class Actinopteri; order Osmeriformes; family Osmeridae; genus Osmerus; species Osmerus mordax. The sequence continues at coordinate 19,978,531 of NC_090054.1, read as the reverse complement.
AGCGTTATATCCCTTGTCATGTGTGGCCCCTTCCATCCCCATCACCTGGAGACATCACACACTTCTCTAGAGAGTATGTCTGGAATGCCAGCTTCTCATATTCATGCTCCGTGGTTGGCAGACCACAATGGTTTAAAATAATCACATCTTATTATGCAAACCACAAGTCAAACAGATGACAGAGCTCCACAACACAGGTGTCTGAATTGGAAACATCCAGTCCACCAATACAACAACGTGTGATACTAAAGACAGGATCATTTATATGTACACATACATATGTTATAACTTTGTATATATATACATTTACATTTAGTCATTTAGCAGACGCTCTTATCCAGAGCGACTTACAGTAAGTACAGGGACATTCCCCCCGAGGCAAATAGGGTGAAGTGCCTTGCCCAAGGACACAACGTCATTTATCGCAGCCGGGAATCGAACCGGCAACCTTCTGATTACTAGCCTGATTCCCTAACCGCTCAGCCACCTGACTCCCTATACTCCATATATAGCCCTAACCCTTCACCCCTTTCCAGCCCCCCCAGTGCCCCTCACAACACGACCAACCCTCCCTGTACTTTGCACACCAGCCATCACAGCCAACCTGCCCCAATCAATTCACCTCCGGATTCCATCAACCAAAATAAATCACCTCCCAAAAAAGGCTGGAAAAGTGACAGCAGGGAGGCCAGACAGTAAATAAATGTTTGTTTCCTTCTTTCCTGCCTTCCTTCTTTATTTCATTCTTCCCTGTTTTAATGGATGGGGTGATGTTGGGGCTACCCTCTGGGCTGGCAAAGTTGTTTACTTGTGTGAAAAGCCCCCCCTATCCTGACTGGGTGTCTGTAGGGGATGGTATAGAGGACGCCTAGTTTCTCTCTCCCCCCGACAGCTTCCACAGCTAATAGCACTGAGTAGAGATGTGATTTATAGCAGCTACTGCCCAGCACCTGCACACTGCTTACTCTATTCTGCTCCCTTCTCTACCAGTCGGCTCATTAATACAGATCACATTTGAAATTCACTCCAAAGCTTCCCGTATGGATGGTAATTTCATTTTGGGTTGTTTGCTTTAGGAAAACACAACACCATCTGCAGGCTATCGTAGGCAGACGCGGGTCCTGTTTTTCTCAGAGTAACAGGCAATCCAACTTTCACAGGAATAGGAACCTGGGCCGTCGGCAGTGATGTGCACACATGCATCTGGTCGTGAAAACCAGACGTTGTCTGTGTGTAACGTTAATTTGTATTTATGTTTTTTATCAGTTAAAATTCAGTTGTTTGATGGCTTTCAAGGCATTCGAGAAGAGCGTAGTTCTAAACATCGTGGAGGCTAGAAAACGTGGACGGGGTCTGAAACGTGGTCGAGACGAGAGGACACGATCCAGGATGACGCCGAGGCCTCGGGCCCTGAGATGAACCAGACCAGGTTATCTCAGGAGGTCTGAACCAGCCCAGGTTATCTCAGGAGATCTGATGAACCAGACCAGGTTATCTCAGGAGGTCTGAACCAGCCCAGGTTATCTCAGGAGATCTGATGAACCAGACCAGGTTATCTCAGGAGGTCTGAACCAGCCCAGGTTATCTCAGGAGGTCTGATGAACCAGACCAGGTTATCTCAGGAGGTCTGAACCAGCCCAGGTTATCTCAGGAGGTCTGAACCAGACCAGGTTATCTCAGGAGGTCTGAACCAGCCCAGGTTATCTCAGGAGATCTGATGAACCAGACCAGGTTATCTCAGGAGGTCTGAACCAGCCCAGGTTATCTCAGGAGGTCTGATGAACCAGACCAGGTTATCTCAGGAGGTCTGATGAACCAGCCCAGGTTATCTCAGGAGGTCTGAACCATCCCAGGTTATCTCACGAGGTCTGATGAATACGTTGTGTATTCCTTCAAGACCAAAAATATTCTACAATGAGAAATCGCAGATAATCCATAAATCCATTGTCACTGTTGTTGGCGACGGCCTTTTTAACTGGATATGTTTAGCTGGCATCGTGCCGTGTCTGGTATAGTCATGAAGAATGGGGATTTCATTCTGGTTGGCAGTAATAGTTTTTGTGTCGGGTTCTTTGATACCAAAAAATTGTTTCAGCACAGACACTAATCCCTGTTGTGTTAGCCTGTGGTTGCCAAATGATAGTATATAATTTCTAGGGTTATACTGTATGATTAGTCTCCTAGTGTGTGTGTTTGTGTGTGTGTGTGTGTCACTGCCAGGGACTTTTCATGTTGAGGAGTGTGTGTGTGTGTGTGTGAGTGTGTCTGTGTGTGTGTGTGTGTGTGTCTTATCCCTGTAACCCAACACGACCGCACCTCAGCCAACCATCGCGTTGCTGCGAGCATCAATTTAACCACAACTGTTTACAGCTGTCAATATAAGGACGAACACTACAATAAATGCATTAAATTGCATCTGGCCTCCGTGTCATGGAAAATAAGGTGAGTGGATGGGCTGTGGAGGTGATGCATGACCACCGTGTTATTACACGGCTGTGTCTTAAGGGTCTCTAGGAGGCTGTCCATTGGATTTAATCAGCCTCTATTACCTGCTACCCTTTTCACAGTTAAAATAATCACCCGCAATTACGGACATAAAGGAGAGAGTGAACAGGGGAGGGACAGGGACCAAAACATCACGCACAAAGTCATTTCTGCCCACCTTGGCTGCTTATGTAGCTTTTGATGTTTTTCGGGGGGGAGCAGGGTAATAAAAGGCCTTGGGATGTCCACCGTGACCCCCTTCATGTGGGCGAGAGAAGTAGCTCTGGACATCACACACACACACACACACGTGCTCACGCCCACGCACACACACCTAGCACTGCTGCCACTATTAACTTAAAAGGTCCATACAATTTATCGCATGCTGCAGATGAAAGAAAAAGCAGAAATAATTCAAAAATTGACCACCTCTAAAATGAAGAAAATAGAAGTGAGAGAAAGGGGCATTGTGATCTACTTTAATCCACAGCGGTCCTGACAAATAAGAGACACCATTAAATGTACCTTTGAAATAAATGGGCCCAATTACCTAGGTGGCTGGAGCCCACTAATGAAGCTTTTGTCAAGGAAGATAAACATGATAGAGAGACACTGGGGACAGGGAGGGAGAGAGGGAGGACAGGGAAGGGTGGGTGATAGGGGACTCATTCAAAATCATCTTAAAAATGAAAGTTGAATGCACATAAATGCGTGCAGTGGAGACCAGCAGTTGCAGGTCTGAAGAAAAACATCCAAATCGAAATCCCATTTGCTGAAAGATTGAGAGTGAGTGAGAGTAGAGTCACTGACATAAAAGTGTTGGTGGGGGGGGGGCGGGGGAGGTAGGTGGGGGGTGGCTTCCAAAGTATAGATGAAAGCTAACCATATCATTATGATTAATATGTGAAATACAACATTTGTCCTAATAATAATCATGGGCAGAGATGCTCAGTTACATTAGCTGCTATTAGTGCGGGAGATAAATCACATTAAATAGCTTTAGGAGAGTTGTTTTGATAATGGCATTTTGTCAAAACTCACCTCTCTCTTTTTAATTATCGGGTTAGAGGGGACCAGCTCAAACTCTCTTTTTTTCCGCCCTCTTCAGAGCCGTGAGAGTATCCGACCCCACCTCTCTCAGAACTGAACACTCTGTGCCTTCTATCAAGAACAGAGCCTGTATTACTTTAGTTGAAAGCTCTTCTTTCAGAGGATAGACTGGAAATTGCACTAAAAGTCTGATGAGTCTACATATTGTGTGCTGCTGAAATTTTAAGAAAGATTTTTTACCTCACCAAAAATGTTCAAAATGGCCTTGTCTCAAAACAATTTTGTTGAGTTGCTAACATGGGTGTCTCGACTTTCTCTGAAAAAGGTGTGCTATTAGTGTGGCAAATAAGAAGAAACGTAGCGTGGTTAATATAAAAAATGTTTCAAAAACAAAGTTGGACAGACCTAGGAAGCTCAGCTTGCATGGACACAGGTTCATATCACAAGATCAAGTCGCAGAATGTTTCCAAAGACCACAGATCACCTTGTGCCAATCCTGCTGTGGTCCCCTCTTCATCTTCTGTGCTTGATCGATCGTAACCGGCCAGACGTTCTAGAGACAGGAGTCCAGGGCGACCCTTTGACTCAACAGCTTGTCGAAGGGTAAAGGTCAAGACCGTGGGGTGTCTATGGGGGCCCAGACATAGGTCAAAGGGTCTCATTCAGGGTCATGACCCCTACAGACCTCCGGTCTAAATACATATTCCTTATTTTCACATCAACGTGTCAGGAAACCGAAACAAAGCCTGTGATACATGTGTCACGAGTCATTTACTGTAATGCTACAAGTACATGTGTTATGTTATGCCGTATCAAATACTTAACCGCATTGGTAGGAAGTACGGATGTACGAGGAAATGAAGGACTAACCCCAGACAGCCTGTTCCAGTGTGCTCTCTGTATGATGTGTACTGCCAGCCTGTTCCAGTGTGCTCTCTGCATGATGTGTACTGCCAGCCTGTTCCAGTGTGTTCTCTGTATGATGTGTACTGCCAGCCTGTTCCAGTGTGCTCTCTGTATGATGTGTACTGCCAGCCTGTTCCAGTGTTCTCTCTGCATGATGTGTACTGCCAGCCTGTTCCAGTGTGCTCTCTGCATGATGTGTACTGCCAGCCTGTTCCAGTGTGCTCTCTGCATGATGTGTACTGCCAGCCTGTTCCAGTGTGTTCTCTGTATGATGTGTACTGCCAGCCTGTTCCAGTGTGCTCTCTGCATGATGTGTACTGCCAGCCTGTTCCAGTGTGTTCTCTGTATGATGTGTACTGCCAGCCTGTTCCAGTGTGCTCTCTGCATGATGTGTACTGCCAGCCTGTTCCAGTGTGCTCTCTGCATGATGTGTACTGCCAGCCTGTTCCAGTGTGTTCTCTGTATGATGTGTACTGCCAGCCTACTGTACTATTCATCCTTTCATTACTATTTCATGGACGTGTGATTAATGCTCATCACCGCGGCTACGATCCCATTCCCTGTGTCAGAGGCCTCTCTAAAGACTGCTGGGCTTTGAGAGATGTAGGTTTTTTCGAGTCATTTAAATTTTAACACTTCCATTTACCCGCTTTTTAATTCGGCGTATAATGACACCATTACGATGGAATCCATCTGTAGGTTCGGTTTGTGGCGGTTAATGTTCCAGGTCTTTCTCGGTGAAGTCGGCTACCTCCACACTGGCAACAGATGCTCTGGAAGCAACAGATACGTATGTTGTCCTCAATTATCATCCCAATCATTCCCTGGGTTAGGATAAATGTTACTCGATATTCAGGTCTGCAACACATACAACTGAACGAGTAAATAAATGAAGAGACTGTTGGAGTGGAACCCAGAGTTTTTGATTGACAATGTTTTATTAAAAGTTCAGTTTCAATGAATAATCAACCCAATAATCAACAGTTAGGGAATCACTTGACACAACAATGATCACCTTATTACATTTTTAGATACGCTACTTTTTATGAAAGTTTAAAAAGTATGATTAGGATGTATGTTAGTGCTGAATACAGAGGGTAATTAATTAAACTAACAAACAATTTCCTCCGTAGAGGATTACTGACTACTCATGCCCCCTACACTGCAATGCCCTTTAATCCTCTCTGCTTCAATTATGCTAATGCTAACTTTCTCTCGCAGCAATTAATGTGATTAATTTTCTCTTGTTTTGAATTACAATTGCAGTGCCTGCTAGCACTTTAAAGCATTCATTAATTACAAATTAAATTGGCGGGCTCGTTTGCTCCAGTGGTGCTCGCTGCTGTAGCACTCTGTCTTTATGCTAATTGAGAGATTAAAACATCTGACCTCTTATGAGAGGGTAAAAGTTATATTCAACAGGGATATTAGCATATAATATTGCCTTGGCTGTTTTTAATTGGAGGCTGCTTCACTTATTTTAAGAAGTGATAGGCAACTGGGGTCGATAGGATACTAATCACAAGCCTTCATATTAGGGTTTTCATTGATCCATCCTATAGGGTTAGTATAATACATGTGGTAATTTTATTTCATCAGAGAAAACTAATACAGAACTCATGTCCTGCATATTGCTGTGACATGTCACAGAGTACATCTGATTTTGTTTCATCCAGAAGTTTGAATGGTCATAACTTGCTAATGTGTGGTTCCAGTCCTGCTTTTATTCATTGTATCAGGATCATCTTAGAAAGCTCCATTCACTCAGCATGTCCAAAACAGACAGTCCTGTTTTATTCCTGTATCTTATGTTTCTTCAGAAGTTTGTTATGGCCACTTGAGTGGCATTAACAGTTCTGTACTCCATTTACCAGAGGCTTGGATTGTCACTAACTGAGTTTCCTTCATCTGAGCATCGGTGCTTCAGGCAAACACGAGTAGCGTTGTTGGGATGGAAAGAAAGGCTTTCATGTCCTGATGTGATCTCGCTGAATGAACTCCATCTTCAAGCCACCTGGAACTGCGGTTCCACTATTTTCTCACAATTTAACACTTTTGTCGTGTTTTACTATTTCTGGCACTTGAAAATAAAAGTGTTAAAGTTAAAACTTTTTTTTTCTAAATTTGGCACAAACCCTTAATTTGTATGATTTCAATTAACTTGTTTTGTATTTAGGTTTACATAAGACATGATGATTCACCAGGAGTTGCACAGTAGTAATCATTTTGCAATCTTTAACAATTTATTTATTTGTCCGTACACAAATAAAATACTTAAAAACCCTTAAATCCCAAAAGGCTCTCTAACGTGATGAGTGCAGAGTAGGGAACATAATGACAGAGGGAGAAAAATAAAGGTTATAAAAACTACTGAAGGAGGCCTCCTCCGCCCCCAATCTCCATGTATCTTTAACCTCCATCATGTCTCGAGTGTTCAGACACTGGATGAAACCTATTAGTACTCCTTTAGAATGACAATGCAGAGCACATCACCTCTATCTAGCGTTTTGTTCAGGATAATTCGCAAAGCACTTTGAACAATATTGAAGCATCAAGATGAAAACCACTGTGCTTTGTGATCAAATGCACACTTGCTTACTTCATCGCACCCCCTTCTCATCTATATGGAAATGAAAGGATGTTCTGTCTTTCTGCTCTGTTTTCCTGTATGCGTTGTCCGTCTGGTACAATGAAAGGAAAATAAGACTCAATCTTGTGTATTTGAGACTTTTGTTGAGACAGATTGTTAAAGGGCTTTAGCTGGATGAGGGGAAAGTAAAGTATGTGCATAAGGGGTGTTCAGTATTGGGGTATGTCTGAATGCTCATTCTGAGGTTTGTCATAAACACTGTTTGTATACATTACGGGCATTTATATTAGATGTTATGTGGATACTGTGTGTGTTCATATTCACTGTAAACATACCAAAGGTCCAGTGAGGACATCGTCCATATACAATTGTCAATGGAAAACAAGATTTATTTGACCTCTATTGACCTTTAAACCATGATGTGTATCACAGCAGAAAAACAGAACCGTGTACAACAGCTCACCAGCCCACCTTCCAACCGCACCATTCCAGCATGGCACTAATGATTATGTTTGACACTATCAGCTTGATCTGACCACATATCAGGAAGACAGGAAACATGTAATAAAGAAACCTGTCTTTAGGGGCGACAGTTGGCAATGTCACAGTTCAGGAGTCACATCAAAGGTCTGGTTGACGGACAGGGCCCCAAAGATCAACCATCAACACATACAAGTGAAGCTCAACACAAAACAAACCTGGCTGGAACTGGGTCTGAGACCAGAATATACTCCCTTTCCCCCTCTCCCCCCTCTCCCCCCTCTCCCCCCTCTCCCCCTCTCCTCCCTCTCCCCCTAACCCTCAGGTGGGGCGTCCGGCTCCGCTGAGGGACAAAGGGGTCCTTGTCGTCCAGGAGTCCCCTGTTTTGTGGCGGATGGAGGGCGGGGAGAATCAGGAAGGGGCAGGAACAGGACTCCCAACTACAAGGTAGCAAGGGAAAACCAATCCCTCCAGGAATTAGCCTGAGATCGGAGACACTGGGCTCACCAGACAGTAGATCAATGGACGTCTCCTGGGATGTGGGGCGGGGTTGGGTTGGGGAGCAGAGCAGAGCAGAGCAGGATATTGCCGAAAGAAAGTGTGCCATGTCCTGGCTAAATTACCTCCAAAGCTGTGGAAGATCTTGTTACCTGTTCAGATGTTTAGGTTGAATGTTCACTTGCCTGTTTGGCTGCCTGCCCACACCTACCCCAGCTCAGGCTTTGAAACTTGTATGGCTGATCACAATATGCAGACTTCAGTTACAAGCCTGTTTGCTACAGCGGTGGCCTAAACATGGACGCTATTATGCTTACAAGTAGCTGCTGGACTACAACTGATAGAACTTTCTATTTTGACAACGTACTACCAGCGTTTCTGACCTAGAATGTCCATCCATTATGACACAGAATGTCATCAATAGCGCACACCAAATGAGAGATCCCAATCTTTTTTTCAAGAGGGTGTTTCAAAGGGGTTAAGGATTCGCTCGGCCCTCTTACGTTATTCCATTGTTGCTCTCCATTATTTCTTTGTGTTGACCATATCACACGCGTACTGTACGAAGACGGCTCTTTTCACAACCTTCACACACTCGTCCTCTCTCAGCCTGGCGTCCAGCGAGCCTTTAGGTACCATTAGGTATCCTCTTTAAGATACCTAATGGTGTCTTATATACCTAATCTCTTTCATTTCTGGTGGAAATGAAAGAGAACGCTTGCAGTCGTCATCCTCCACCCTCTGATAATGCCCTCTTGTGAGGTGCCATGCTTCAAGCGAATGTCATCATGTGACTTGTATGAATGACTGGAGAGTGCGCCTGCGTTACATATTGATCCTTCTCTGTGAGGCCTTGCAAGCCGACAATAATTAGCATCGTCCATTAGCGACTTTGCCAGCTAACATCCCCATTAACGGTCTCAGGTCTGGCCTTTCATAACTGTTAACATTCATCGGGACTTAATTATTTTCTTCAAAGGGTAGAGTACAGAAATAATGTGGTAAAATATGTTTTAAAAGAATTAAAGAGGAAAATGTTAAATGCTTGAAATGCATTAAAGAGCATCTAGATTTAACTATGGTACTTAATAACAGTGTGTCTTTGTTCATAGAGTATTCACTCTGGGTAGGTGTTCAGGGAGTCAGGTGGCTGAGCGGTGAGGGAATCGGGCTAGTAATCCGAAGGTTGCCAGTTCGATTCCCGGTCATGCCAACTGACGTTGTGTCCTTGGGCAAGGCACTTCACCCTACTTGCCTCGGGGGAATGTCCCTGTACTTACTGTAAGTCGCTCTGGATAAGAGCGTCTGCTAAATGTAAATGTTCAAATTACACCAAAGAGGTATTATTTTATATTTTTTTCTCTACTCAACAGCGTATTACCTACAACCTCATTGTCTTCTTTGATGCTACTAAAAGTAAACCGTTACAGTTTTTTCCTCATCCTTTCTTTTTTTTGTCTTTCGGTCTCTGTCTCCTGTTGACTGAAAGTAACTGTTGATAACTGTAGACCCTTACCAAGAGTCGCTGCCAATAACATTAGTTCCAAGAACAAAGGTTTACAGTTAAGCGCTTTTGCCCTTTTGTAGACAAGAAAATGTATGTATGTTTGTGTGTGTGTGTTGCTGTGGCTGTAGACCAACGAGAACTGGAAACAAATCAGCAGATTCAGTATTTCAGGCACAATACGTGTTCATTCTTCTTCCTCTCAAGGCCCCTAAATACCCATTTGAATATAAGCCAGTGGCTTCACATATCTGTTTGTGTTCACTGTTTACTGTTTGTGTTTCCTCTGGCAGCTAAAGATAGCGTTCCTGGATGGAGGACCCTTGAGAAACAGCCGTCCTGCGCGTCACGTCGGACTGACCCCAGATCCAATCCAGCGCTACTGATATAATGACGGTCTGTGGAGAGTGCCAATGTAGCAGAGAGTGGAGGCTCTTGGAGAGCCCAACAGTGTGCGCAGCTTCCTGATAGAGGTCCTCTCTGTCACCCCTGACCTCTCGAGATGCTGCTCTGGGATGCATGAATGTCACGGTGACCTCTCTGACCATCAGCTGGCTAAGAGAAAACAAGTGGGACCGAAGAGAAGGAGAGAGAGACAGGGTAAAGTGCTCACCCCAAGCCACTGTGATTAACCATCAGCAGATTTTGTGTAATCATCGACAGTGTGCGTGCAGCCGAATCCCATATGGAAAGAGCTGGGGAGGAAAATCAATCACATTATAACTGTGGACATGCTTTATTGACCTCTGTTGGTTGTTCACACATTTCCTACTTGATTTGTATCTACTGGCCGGCATTTGCAACAACACGAGCAATTTGGACAATGATGAAAAATGGGACTGCATTTTAACATTGGTTCGCGTTTATGGATTGAGTGCTACTTTAGAGAGAAAAAGTGACCTATTTCAACGGCGTGCCCGCGTGCATTTGAATATAAAAATATCTATAAGTGTTGGAAAGCCGTGCCCTCAATTGGTGGACATCTAGGGTGAGCTCGTCTGTGGCTTAAACTTGTGAAAGTACGACGCACACAAAAGGATGCGGTTGTAGTAACGCGGGTGCCGGGCGGCGGACGCAGGCCCATCCCTCCACAGCCACCATCTCAGACAGACAACTGTAAATAAGAGAAGGATGTCTCATTACCTGAACATCTAGCCACGACAGCTGCTTTCATCCAAAATGCATTGTATCTAAAGGTTAAGAGTAGTTACGGGGAAAGTAATGTATTATTAAAATACCTTTCGGACTGAAGTACCTTTTGATATATTTTCCTTGGTAATGAAAGCAGCATTCGCTGGAAATGTAATAATTTGCGGGCCCATTTCTCCTAGTCTCTGGTTCTGTCCTGCTATCCGTCTGGGGAGAGAGAGGTGCTTGCGGATGGGGAACAGACTGCAAACATTTTGTGATGGTCTGAACCATCTCTTAGATGACTGGTTTTTCAATAAAATAGCCTTCAAAGCAGTCAGAGCATTATTTGTGATGAAGATGCTTCACAATTTTCTCCCTCTCGCTCTCTTTCTTGGCTCAGTGTTCCTGAGTCCTTTCACTTTTGATGTTGTCCGGGGTGTAATTGAATGAAGAAAATAGCTTGTCTTGTTTGGAGTGAGCCGGATGCAGAAATGATTAAAGCTAAAGGGGTTGGAGGTATTCAAAAAGGAGAATGACAGAAAGAATATGGTTAATGCTTTTTTCTTTTCCATTTTCAAGAGGAGGGGTTTATGGAGTAAGTGCAGAACGGCTGGGCAGGTTGGTGTTTTGGGGCGGGGGGGGGGGTGATAGCGGGGCGGCAGAGGGGAGGGGGGGGAGAAGGCCTCACAGAATAGCCTCTACTCAAGTCCCTATTAAAAGCATCAGGATTGCCAAAGCCGGTAAAAAGACAGGAAATCACTGAGTGAAATGAAGCTTCTCTTGCCAATTACTGAATAGCGAGTGCACACCTTGGAGCCTTTTGTGCTTTGTAGCACCAGTCCTCTATCTCTCCTCTCTCTCTCCCTCTCTCTCCCTCGTTTGCAGGCTTTGAGTCACATGCATTAGCACCCAGGCCTGGAGAAGAGACAGCGCTTTCAAAGCCCAGTCAGGCTCACTTCTAGCCTCATCGTTGGAGCTCCTTTTCAAGCTTTTATTCCGAGACGGCAGGGGCAGCTCTGAAAGAGTTGCCCTCAACCTCTCCACTCAAACATTTATCTCTCCTTTTTCCCGTGATTCTTCGGGAAAGATTAACGGAGAGGGCCATTCGCAAAGCCCAAGCACCTTGCTGCTTAATGTGCAAAAATACAAATTATTCTGTATTAAAATTATGGATAGACACACATGTGTACTTGCAGATGTACACAGACACACAGAGAGTCACACACACACACACACACACACACATACATACATACATACATACATACATACACAAACAAACAGCTGTCTATGTAACAGTATCTACTATTATGAACAATCAATATGCATCAGTTCTATGGCCTGGTCAGAAAGGGCTTCTGGGTGTGTGTACAAGCCTGGATAGATGGCGTCTGTCATGGCCTCTCACCTCCCTCTCCTCTCCAGGGTCCTATAACCCACCTCCACCCCTCCCTCCATCCCTCCTATTGACTACAGCTGTTAATTACCACACAATATAAAACAAGACCACAGTCAGCCCATAGTCATTCTGGCTTTGTTCATGTGGGTTCTTACCCTGGTAATGTGCCTGTGGTTGAATATCCATTGTGTTCCCATCTAGAAGAGCTTTCAGTGTTTCCAATGCTCAATGTTTTACGTTTTTTTGGTGTGTTTTTTTCCGGATGCAGTTATGGTGTTAGTCATTGTTATTGATGTCGTCGAGCAGAAAGATAGAGCCCGCAAATTAAACGAATAACACACTCTGACAGGTTATACCTCAGGATCCATAACATTGTTATTGGGCCTTCATAGACCTCAGTAGCAAACGTGCTGTCGGCTTGTTCAGGGCCTACTCTTATAAAGACACATGGGGATATTATTATGTAAGATTACTCATTTCGGAGGGGTTTAACTCTGACCTGCGACTCTGCCTCCGTTCCCCCTGCTCCACGCTAGGCCCTTACATCATCTTTAGCTCATCTGTCAGTTTCTTACAGACAGCCAGGACACTTTTTAAATCACTCAGCATTTTGCCACAAGCGCTGTCGGTGATGGTAATGCGCTTTCCATTTATCTGGGCCGCAGCCGTACGCGTTGAATTGAGCTTTGTGTATAAATACGGGGAGTTTTAATGGCCGGGGCTTTCTATTTAATGTTAATGTCAACAATGAGAAAGTTGTCGGAGTGGAGGGTGGTGTGTTTGGGGTGTGATGGCGTGGGGGGTTGGGGGGGGGGGGGGGGGGGTGCAAAAGCATCATCCATGCGAGAAAAGCCGTTAGCCGACAGCCATTTGCAAGGTTAATGTTGTAGAAAACAACATCACCTACCACCACCCCCCCCCCCCCCACACACACACACACACACCCCCCAAAACAGTTTCATTAGCCTCCACCACCCTGACCCCCGTCCTCCTGACGTTGTCAAATGTGACATGCGTCAGATTATTGGCGAGCGCCACGATCGATAAATATGCAGCGTCTGTGTGACGGCAGTGTGGTCTCCTCAGGAGCGCTCCTGGCGTGCATGTTTTCAAACACCCGGCCAAAATGGCACCCGTCAAACTTCCTGCCTCCCAGCCACCTATCCATCTACCATCACCTAACAAATAGACAGGCTAAAGGCACTGGCTATCAATAATAATAATGGAGGGTCTTTTCTATGGGAGCCCATGATGAATGGGGCCTTGTATGTCTGGTGATGATGCATGGGTGCTCTGAGTGAGGGGGCTGTAGACAAACACTCTGGATCATGGGATTACATTCGTTAAACAAATACCCAGCTGAATCAAAGGCTTGCCGTTTACACTAACCATGCTGGAGAACACGCGACAGCTAACTGCGTTCACTCCAACTTCCCCAAATATCCGTGTGATTAATATTCACACGTTTTGAGTTTTCGCATGGTCCTTTTTTTCTGTTGAAAGTGTGTGTGACTGCCAAACAGTCCATTTGAATGCAATGCATAAACAGCTGATTTTACATTTGCTCTGATGGTGGCTCACGTTTTAAATCAGAATTTTGTTTTATGCGACAAAAAAAAGCATTCACTGGCTCTCTGTGCTCCCTGCGAAGCTGTGATTGACCATCAAACTGAGAATCACTTTGACAGAGTCAGACCATGATGATACCATAATCACTTTCTCAAAGACAGATGCAGAGTAGTGTAGACATACATCTAGACAAACTGAAAGAGGGATGGGATAGGGATGGGATAGGGATGTCCACATCTCTAAGTACTTAATTGAGGTACATTACACCAACACACTCCTTTTCCAGCCATATTTGAGATCAACAGCAAATCACAAAAGGGAATGAGAATGTGTTTCATTGAGCTTGTAAACAGTTTGTTTACTTCTATTAGTTTGATCATTTACTGTTCGTTGGGTTTGAATCACTGTCCTCCATTTGAATGAAAGACCACATATCCCGTTTTTCATATCGAGGTTACAGTGCCAAAGTGAGAGGTTTTTATTTCTAGAATGACCAAGGTGTGACAAAAAAGAAAAAAACATAATCCCTGAAAAATGGTTATGAAAGTAAAAAAGTGCTGTGCTGAATGTAAATCCCCTGGAGAATTGAACATTGTCCAACGTAAATGAAATAGTGCATTAAACTCTAAATACCTCTGGCTTCTGGAAAGAGATGCACTTTATCTTTCTCTTTTTACTCAATCCAGACCATGGAAGCGAGAGTATGGCAGTGCTTTCAGTGAAAAGGCCATCTTTAGGACCTCTTGATCAATCTGTGACCTTTAAGTACATAGCCATCTCGTAAATAGGAGGGTGCGCTTACAGAGACTTCAAATCAAGGGGATCCGATAATTTCAAAATGGAGTCGCGTGGAGTGCCTCTGGCGGGGAGTCCATAAAAGCTTGCCTTGTTCTCCACACACCTCCTCTCTGCAGCACAACAGCCTGTTAGGGTAATAGCCCAGGAAAGGGAGAGAGAGAGAGAGAGAGAGAGAGAGAGAGAGAGAGAGGGAGAGAGAGAGGGGGAGAGAGAGGGCGAGGCAGGGACGGAGGGAAAACAGGTAATTACAGGTAATCATTGGTGGAGGAAGAGCCAGTGATCACTACAGTATAACAGATTGTACCGTTCCCTGTTGGAAACACAGAGGCCGGATCCACAGTCTGCAGGTAACGACAGGGAAATTAGTCGGTAACCTTAAACCTCCTACAGTTTCTCTGCAGCTCTTTCTCTCTCTCTCTCTCTCTATCCCCTACTCTCTCTCTATCCTGCTCTCTCCATCTTTATCTAGGTATCTATCTATATCTCTCGCTCTTTCTCATTCTTTCGTCCCCCCTTTCTCTCTATCCTGCTCTTTTCCATCCTTCGGTAAAGATGTATCTACAACTCTCGCTCTCTACCTCTCTTTCTCTCTCTCTTTTTCTCTGTCTTTCTCATTTAGATGTTATACTGAAACCTCTGTGCCCCCCCCAATACGAAAGGCATTTTCCTAGATTTTTTTTTCGATCTTTTTATTCAGGTAGTTACAGCATGCAATGATTGGCATGTGAAATGGCATTGGAAGTTCAATGAGGATGTAGGTTGAGATAAAGAAAGCCATTACACTGAGGAAGCTGTTGATCCTTTGCCTTGTTGCCAGTTCGATTCCCGGTCATGCCAACTGATGTTGTGTCCTTGGGCAAGGCACTTCACCCTACTTGCCTCGGGAGAATGTCCCTGTACTTACTGTAAGTCGCTCTGGATAAGAGCGTCTGCTAAATGACTAAATGTAAATGTCAGCTATGTCATCACATATATAACAGCTCAGCCTTGGAGTTCTGTGATTTACATGCTGGTTCGTTTGTTCGTACTCGTCTATAATTCTATAATTGCCTCCATCTCCAAGCCCAGTTGATTGGCAACATTAGCAATGTTCTGCTAAAAACATGTGAATCAGAGACGTGTTAAACACAAGCATATAGCATTCATTCAGTGAAAGTGCCTGGGAGTACTAGATAAAATGCGGCCCAATCATTTCCACAGATAAGGCATTTAGAATACGGTACAAAATGTAGTCTAGTCCAAACAACAAATTTCAGCAAATTTGTCGTACTCAGAATTACTGTTGAGTTTGGTAGATACAATTTCAACACAGTGTTGAGAGGCAGAACTGCTGCTTTGATTTCATGATTCGTTTGAGTCTGCATCCACAGGTAAACTTGAGAGGTATCCTTTCTCACAGTGAGACACCCAGGCCTAGAATCGGATCATTCGGTGGATCAGACGGAACCAGAGCGGTCAGATGGCTGAGCGGTTAGGGAGTCGGGCTATTAATCAGAAGGTTGTTGGTTCGATTCCTGGCTGTGCAAAATGACGTTGTGTCCTTGGGCAAGGCACTTCACCCTACTTGCTTCGGCGGGAATGTCCCTGTACTTACTGTAAGTCGCTCTCTAAGAGCGTTTGCTAAATGACTAAATGTAAATGTAAACCAAAGGTTCTATTGATTGTATTTTCTAAGTCCATTGAAACTTGCAGTACCCTGCTTACAGTGGCAGCAAGTAGCAGATAAATGAAAACAATTTGTTCCAACTGTTTGCAAGTGATCAGAGATAACCTTAAACCTGTTAGTGATAACCCTAGGATGAACAAAGGGCATTTTTGGGGATAAGGAAAATATCCATCCTACATTAGGATTTCTCGTTTTTGGTCAACCCAACAAATTCAACTTGTGTATCATCTTCTTAAGCACCATGCAAGGTTTGACTTCAGCACACAAAGATGACTGATAGCAGACATAACTATAAAAAGATGTTTGATGAGGAACGATATGTGCATCATCCTCCAAGCCTGAGCCCTCAGCGTGAGAACGACAACACACTGGTCATGTTGTCATGTCACTTAAGACTCATGAGATCACAGCGACTTCCTCCGTGTCCCATAATGGTGACACGATCAGCCTTTATGCTCATTCTGCCGCAGTGAAAGGACAGGCGTGAGATCATGCTGTCTTGACCTACATGTCAGAGAACGTACCGGAGATGCTCTGAAAAAACAAACTCAATTTTTAGAAATAATAGAAATTCATGAGGAGGCCTAAATGGGAGTTTGTTAAGAGGGAAAAGGAAGACAAATTAGATGTGTTTGGGAGAGAGAGGTTAGGTGGAAGAGAAAAAGAGCTGATAAATCGCGTCTCGCTTTAGCTTCAGATGGACTTCTTGACTGACAGCTGTAATGGTTGCCATAGGAAACTCTTTCCTCCCTCAAACAAGTTGTAGACAGGTGCAGGTGGGCTGTTAGTCCTTGTACCTGTGCCACTGAATCCATCTCAGACACAGCACTAATGCTACTTAGAGGAGGGTACATACCTCCTTAGTTTGTTGTCTCAAAGTTAGGGTATCACTCGCCCAATGCCCACACCCAAACCTTGTCCTGTTTTGTGATGTTAGCTTTACCCAATGCACTGCTTTTTGTCATGGTCGTTCAAAGGGAATTACCAATAACATGGCTAATCATAAAAGGCTTGTAACGGATACACTGGGGGTTTGTCATCTCACTACAGTTTAATCTGGCCCGCAGGTACTTCTGCAAGAGGAACAAGTAACCCGAGACTCAAAAATTCGCTGCATTAGTTCTGCTTAGCTAACCGTGAATGCTAATTGCAGGAAGAACAAACTGCTACTCCCTTCCCCCCCCCCCCCCCCCCCCCCCCCCCCCCCGGCCATCCTTAGGTGCTCAGTGAGTAACACAGAGTATCACACAACCAGGTAGAGGATTGGAACAAAGAGGGGTTCCTGAAAAAGTCTCTGTTATTGTGATTCACGCCCCGTCTGTGTGTCCCCCCCACAGCCATCTCTGGTCTTCTTTGACAGGCTGTGACAATTTACAGAAGAGAGACGTCAATCAACAGTCTGCCACGGATAATCCCTCCAATGAACAGACTTCTATCCGCTTTCTTTACTGGAATCTCTGTCCTTTCTTTTAAGCACAGGCATCACTTACGCCCATATCACCACAGGTGACAATGGGTAAAATATGTTTACTGGTACGGGGGCTTCTCTTGAGTGATGAGGCTTTGAAAGCCATTGTTTGTCCTGGGTGCTTGTGGTATCCCTTCTCAAAGGAATAGGCTAATCATTCTTTGGGATTTCTGAGGTTTAGAGCATTCAGGACACTTACCACATAAGTTTTGAAGTCAGTTTAAAGTCAGTTTGAAAAAAAAACACAGCATGCACTGAATAGAAGTGTCTGAACACAATGCTAATTGTGTAACAAGTAATTATACTATTGTTACTCAGAAAAAAACACAATGAAAAGGTTGCGTTTGTTTCGCTCAACCGTGGCCTGTTTTTGTGAGACACAAACACAAAACCGAGAGAGGGCCGAGGGTGAGATAGTTGAACCCAAGACTAATACCGACACTGATACTAATCTTCAGGCAAGGTCAAGGAACTCGTTACACACCAGAGGCTAAAGAGCCACACAGCAGTGGTCATTCCGCGCCACTAAGACCTGTGATATCTCTCTAGGGTTGTGACCTGAGCAAATGAAAGACCGCCAGCCTACCGGCTACCACCAACCCAGCCTCTATCCACAGATCTTCCAATAGAATAGAGCCCTCAGGCCGGAGCTATCATATAGCCTCTGTAGCTATAGCAGTCCTGTTTTTTTTCCCAGAACTGGAGATTTATTGTAATGAGTAGATTACTTTACAAAAGCGGAGGATCAGTGTTTCTTTAAGGGACTCATTTTGTTCCCTTGGGGGACAGTCTTTGATCCTGACCTTTGAACCTGGTAGGTTAAGCCTCCCCTTTGCAAATGGGTCTGACATGACGGACCACTTCCTAATTGGCCAATTGCTTAGCGCAGGTTCGAGGTCTTACTGGTTTAACAAGTGTGTGTTTACTGTCCCCATGTGCCTCGGCTCACCTGCCCGCACGCTTTGAAGGGATCATCCCTTCTTCCCAGGCTGATCCAGAGCTTTTGCTTGGATCGACTAGATCTCTTTGGTCACAGGTTTCAAGAGGTAAAGATTTCAAGGGTACAAATACTGATCATGGTTGGAAATCAACAACACACAAAACTGCAGTAATCCTACTCTGAAGCAATGGTTCAAAAGAGATTTTGAATTCTCCACTACAAGATGTCTGTGAACCAAAAACAGTACTACAGTGCGATAATAACATCTACATTTCTCAACTACAGTCTTACGATAACATCTCGTTAAGAGTAGCTCATCATACAGTGCAGCAAAAACGACATGTCTTCATGACCAATGTGTTTACGAAGGTAGACACGCTCCTTTTACATATCCCAAGGTAGATACAGCACTTTCTCACTTCTATCATCTATCAGGGCAGATTCATTTTCTCAGTGTGTTGTCTGACATGCTCAAGGGTGTTGAAGCTATGAGAGCTGTTCCTCTCTTGAGAGTGGTGGTGTCGAGTCACACCCTGCAGCATTGAGCTTTAACCAGGCCCTTTCACCTCCCTGCCCAAGCCCAATCACTCAGTGGACGCTGCAGGCCAGGGAGAACAGGTGGTTTGCTACTGACAAAGTTTACCTACAGTCCCACAGTATAGAGAGGAGAGGAAAGTCCATCACAGGGAGGGTCCGCGGAAAAAAACAGCCACACCACAAAACTATTCCAAATTCCAAGTTACAAAAAGTGATTGTTAAAAAATTTACTAGTTACATAAGTGAAGGTAAAATTGAATGTTGATGACTTTGACCGTGAAATCCACACACACATACAATGTCAGGGAGTCAGGTGGCTGAGCGGTGAGGGAGTCGGACTAGTAATCCGAAGGTTGCCAGTTCGATTCCCGGTCATGCCAACTGACGTTGTGTCCTTGGGCAAGGCACTTCACCCTACTTGCCTCGGGAGAATGTCCCTGTACTTACTGTAAGTCGCTCTGGATAAGAGCGTCTGCTAAATGACTAAATGTAAATGTAAATGTAAATGTAAACCTCCCTCATCCCCATACACCTTGCATGAAACCTCTTACTGTGAACCACTGCTAATCATCCAGGCTTCTCTGTGACCTTTCTCCAAGACCTCAAGGTGTTTCTCATCCCCACAAGCATAGGAATGCCCCCTCTTTAAATACCTGTAAATACCTGTCCCCCTCTGCAAACAGTACACGTGCTGTCCAACCTGCAGCGTGCTCCCAAGACAGATTGTTAGGGGTTCAGAATTAGTCAGGGGTTACTTCGCCTTGGGCTCTACTAATTACTTTCTAATGTGATGACGATTCTTTTGAAGAGCTGTTTTCTCGCTGACCAAATCTCTTTAAAAGCATCCCTGGGGCGTGATGGAAGGCCTGAGAGGAGTGTGCTGTACCAGGCCGCAGCAGGGCCGCGAGGGGGGCTCGGGTTACCGCCTGCCTGCCGTGATGCATCGTCGGTGGGACTCGGAGGCTCCAGCGCTCCCCCCCTCTCCTCTCCTCATCCACACCGCTGTCCCTCCAGTCGGCCGACAGAGCTGTACAGAAGCTCTGATACCAGCGTGGAGGCTCTGCACTCTGTACATGAAACCTTACACTCAACTAATGGTTACAAATGTGTTCTCAAAGAGATCCCAGGTTCCCGTTTACACATACACTCACTCATCTAGATGTGCACACACACACACACACACATTCACACACACTTTGGCAGACCATCAGGCGTTTTATGATAGGTGTTACTAAACTGGAGTGATATCAAAGACTCATAAATGCTTCATAATCCTGGGGGACCAGAGGCAAAAAAACTGTGGGCTGTTTAATTTTAACTGTCAGCTGTCACTTTAATCAAAGTAGAAATGAGGAAATTCAAATATGAAACACGTTGTTGAAATTAAAACACTGTTAACAGTTCTAAGGTCATTGTGATGGATTTGAAGATGTGAAAATAGACCTCCTACTTTACACACAGCCTCAACTAGCCAAACCTCCATTTCATATGAAACAACACAAACTAAGAACAGGTGTGTCGGGTCTTTGACTGACACTTCACACAGATTTCCCTGACCCTGTGTTTTCTTTATCTTACCCCTCAAAGACAATGGATTCCCTTCCAGGGTAGAGGTCCCTAATGAGCTGTCAGGTGATAGGTTGCTGTGCTCATTGTGTTGCTGGGCGCAGTACTGCAGGGTGTATGGTCAGTAGACACACACAGGCAGAAGTGACAGATTGTCTCTCTATTCACCACGCCCTGGAGGGGGAAGAGACCACTTGGTTCTCACAAAGAAACATCAACTGTCTGTATCAAAAAGACAGTGCTATCAAATCTCACCAGATCACAGACCAGTATGTACAAGAGACACTTCAGAGTGCATCTACCCCGGTCCTCTTGGAAAGACAGTTATCTTTCCAGTTAAGAAAGAAATTGTTGGATTTATAGCATGTATAGCAAAAAAAAAAAAAAATGTTGTACTTGAAAACAAGCTACTTGTAAAAGTTTTCTTTTGTAAAATGGTTTATCTGTGTGTATACTGTAGTATGATAGACACTAAATTGGTGAAATACAGTACCGTGCAATTAGAATATTTGTATCTTGTTGATAATGATTCAGTGAGTTTGACAGTAAGCTGGCAAGACCATGTCACGGCCCACAACATACATGACAAACATATATCCTTTCATAAATTTCCCAGTAATGGCAGTATCTTCTAACTGAACAGGACACTGCTAAGGGTGTGTTCTCCGATATGAAAGATATGATTCCTTCCTGTGTGTGTGCCTCTAAAACTGTGTGAGTGAGTGTGAGTGAGTGTGTGTGTGTGTGTCTCTACAGGGCTTTGAAAGACAGGTTCCAGTATATGGCTCAGCAACAGGGCCCTGGTCTGAAGGTCATGTCATCGGCGAGGCGTAAACGTTAGACCTTTCTGTGGTTTGGGTAAATGTACATGGTCGCCAGGGAACACTCCCCCCCCCCCCTCTTTAATCGGCATGTAACAGGCTTGTGTAGAGCCAAACTGTCTGCGACACCTCAGCACTTAGAAATGAAAACCTCGGAGCAGGTCCGCTGGGCCACAGCTGTGGATGCAGAATCCCATTGGAGCCATTTGGAGGAACACAGAAAGCCCTCTGCAAGAGACCCAGCCTGCTGAACACAGAAAGCCCTCTGCAAGAGAGACCCAGCCTGCTGAACACAGAAAGCCCTCTGCAAGAGACCCAGCCTGCTGAACACAGAAAGCCCTCTGCAAGAGAGACCCAGTCTGCTGAACACAGAAAGCCCTCTGCAAGAGAGACCCAGCCTGCTGAACACAGAAAGCCCTCTGCAAGAGAGACCCAGTCTGCTGAACACAGAAAGCCCTCTGCAAGAGAGACCCAGTCTGCTGAACACAGAAAGCCCTCTGCAAGAGAGACCCAGCCTGCTGAACACAGAAAGCCCTCTGCAAGAGAGACCCAGCCTGCTGAACACAGAAAGCCCTCTGCAAGAGAGACCCAGCCTGCTGAACACAGAAAGCCCTCTGCAAGAGACCCAGCCTGCTGAACACAGAAAGCCCTCTGCAAGAGAGACCCAGCCTGCTGAACACAGAAAGCCCTCTGCAAGAGAGACCCAGCCTGCTGAACACAGAAAGCCCTCTGCAAGAGAGACCCAGCCTGCTGAACACAGAAAGCCCTCTGCAAGAGAGACCCAGCCTGCTGAACACAGAAAGCCCTCTGCAAGAGAGACCCAGCCTGCTGAACACAGAAAGCCCTCTGCAAGAGACCCAGCCTGCTGAACACAGAAAGCCCTCTGCAAGAGAGACCCAGCCTGCTGAACACAGAAAGCCCTCTGCAAGAGAGACCCAGCCTGCTGAACACAGAAAGCCCTCTGCAAGAGACCCAGCCTGCTGAACACAGAAAGCCCTCTGCAAGAGAGACCCAGCCTGCTGAACACAGAAAGCCCTCTGCAAGAGAGACCCAGCCTGCTGAACACAGAAAGCCCTCTGCAAGAGAGACCCAGTCTGCTGAACACAGAAAGCCCTCTGCAAGAGAGACCCAGTCTGCTGAACACAGAAAGCCCTCTGCAAGAGAGACCCAGCCTGCTGGGTTTACATCTCATCTCACAAATCTCACAAATCCTGATCATGTGAGGGCCATAGAGAGGAAAGATTATTTTCTCTGGCAACCTATACTGTTTGTTTTATTGTTCTTTGACAGTTGATTTGCAAATGGGGATGAATACCATATGTGACAAGAAGGATGGGAGATGTGCATCATTGGTCTGTCTTTCTTAAGGAAAATAAATCATTGTGTTAGAAAACGAATGCAACGTTGAATACAACAACATGCATTATTTGATTAGCTAATTTACTTATGTTCCATCTCACTGAAGGTGCAGCAATCTCTATCCACGAACAATCTTAAATCATAAGATACCAGACACACAAGCAAAACAAACAACAGCTAGACCCCCCAAAAAAGGAACAGCAGGCACCTAACTGTCAGCCAGTCTGATCATTTAAGAGAGCCGGGAAAGCTAACGCAACAGTTCTAATGCCCCAGCCGAGAAACTTAATTTACCAATTTGCGGGAAGGCAAGATGGCAGGAAACAAGCCAATTTGGCGCGTGTGCAGCTCACAACAAACCCCAGCCTCACTCGCAGACTCATGAGAGGTAATTATCTCTAAAAAGGATGCCGTTCTGTATTAAGATGAAGACACGTCAAAATGAGAGAGACAGCCTCATTACAAGTAATTATGAGGGAATTAGAAACATCATTTAACTAAACGAGCAAATAATGTCCAGGATATTGAAGAAGCTGCCTGCACTTCTGCCGACTGCTGCAAGCCCCATTACAAAAATTGTAGGTCTTTAATAGAATAATGACAGGCTTTATCTTCCCAGGTTTTCTCTGAGGGAGAGGGTCTTGGGGGAGGGGGGAGGTCGGGTAGGGCTTGAGGGGGGAGAGGAGGAGTGTCCATGAAACAACTGTTGCAGGGTTGAGCTCTTCTAAGTCGCTCTTCAGCCTTCCAGATAATCTGCCTATTATCAACAGAGATACATAATGGACAACACAAAATTGTGCGCCCTATCCATTATAGAATGTTAAAGGTAATTGTCGGATTTTTTATTTGAAAAAGCTATTGCTTAAATGACTTTATGTACTACATTAAGTCCTAATGGCACCGTAAATTAAATAACTGAAGAACTACCTGGTAGCTCGCACAAACACTCTTCTTCGAAACAGCTTGCTTTACAATCTTTCATTTCTTATACTTATGTTCTGTCCATCTATTACGTTGTCAATGCCATTGTCAGGATGGCTGAATATTTCTGTCGGCAGGGAGGAGGCGGGGCTGGGAGAGGGGGAAAACAAGATTTCCCTTCAGCTCCTCCATTTCCAGTTGATATAAAACAGAATCATGAAAAATCACTTCTGTCCCAAGCTCTCCTTTTTAACCATTAGCCGATAAACACAAGAGCTGATCAAGTCAGGCGGATGACAGGGCAGGACTCCAGAATCTTGTTATGCTCTCCTCAAATTCATTTAAGGAGCAAAACAGGTATTGAGAGTTGTCTGGCTTAATGCATTGCGATCGCTTTTAAAACTCTTGTCTTGAGGCAGATCCATGGTTCTGTATCTTGTCATGGTGTTGTATTTCATAAACCCTCTTCTCCAATTTAGAAATACACACATCCCCACTGGAAATCCCATTAATGAGAGCTGGGTTATTAAATTATCTTGTTTATAAAGTAGACGTGAAAAAAATTGAAGATATATACTAAGAATGTTGTCAGGGAAACATGAACATGCGCTTTGTGGTTTGTAGCGACTGTAACATTGTGAGAATAACATACACTGTTATGTGCTCGTTCTGACTAAAATTATTTTGATGATGATTTAGAATGTAAGTTATTGAAATAGTGTAAATTATTTCTTCTAGGCAATGAAAAGAGATCTAGGAAGGCTCTTGCATGTAATATGTCCTTCCCTTTCCCTCTCTCTCTTTCTCTCCATCTATTACCCACAGTTTCTGGTATTCCCATCATAAATTATCCCCCAAAGTGAATTACACTTGCTTTTCACTTTAGCAGGCAGCTACGATGAATCCTTAGGCACAACACATCATCTCAACAAATCTTTACCGCAAAACTAGCCTCTGTCTCTTTGCCGTTAAAACCACTTCAAATCATTTTCATTGCCCCGCTATTAAAATTTGTAATTCACAACTGTCATTTAGGAGAGACATGAGACAATCCCTCCACTCTTTTTCATATCTCTCCATCCCTCTTTATCTCCTTCTCTGGCCCAGTAAATCAAACAACCCCAGGTGACAGGTGATGCAGATTTCTTACAAGTCAACGGTGCGCAAACATCCATCCATGAGAGTACTATGTAACCGTCAAACCTGATGACATCATGACCGCTACGGAACTAATAAACAGCTTCATTCACCGAAAGATTTTGCTCCTTTTCATGAACGCTCTCTCTCTCTCTCTCTCTCTCTCTCTCTCTCTCTCTCTCTCTCTCTCTCTCTCTCTCTCTCTCTCTCTCTCTCTCTCTCTCTCTCTCTCTCTCTCCTTTCTGCCTTTCCTATCCGTCACAAATTCATCCTTCTGCATCTCAACTCTCTGCTGGCATTGGAGACACCCATAAATCACTGCTGTTGTCTAACACCATCCATTTGCCCAGAACACAGGGTGGCTGTTGCAGAAATTGGGTCAGGTATAATCTGCAAGGCAACAGAGCCTCGCTAGTCCTGATGCTTCTGGGTAATGTAGCCATTAGCACAGAAAGAGAGAGGGTGAGGTGGAAGGAGAGAGAGCGAGATGAGCGAGAAAGAATAAAAGGATGAGATACAGAGACAACCTGGCAACTTAGATAGTTAGTATTATCATCCCCATCATCCACTGTGTGTGTGTGTGTGTGTGTGTGTGTGTGTGTGTGCGTGTGTGCGTGTGTGTGTGTGTGTCTGTTGAATCTACTAATTCATTCATGTGAGTGAGTCAAATCCTACTAATTCCCCTTCACTTACAATATAGTTGACTAACAACTTTTTAGAGATTAGATAAAGAACATTATTTAGAAATATAATTTGTTTAAACATATACTTATTGAACTGAAACTACAAACAAAATATGACATGAATATTAAGCAACATTTCATGAAGTAGTTATGATTGTCGCTATATTTTTACTAAGAAAACATTTGCTGGCCTGTTAACACAGTAGCTGTAATTGATACGGTGCTAGGTTGAAAAGAAATGGCATGACAAAATGACACTGAGAGTCCTGAACTTTGACAATGGGGCTTCTTATTAGGTTTCCTCCTCCAAAGCTTCGTGCTTCAGTAGCTTATTCCTGACTTCAAATGACAGGACGTCCCGCCATGATTCTGATTGGCTACTGAGTGTCTGTGTATCTATTTTCCTTCCAGAAAGTTTGCTTCCTGCTTTTAGGGTTGGATGGTCTTTTAGTTAACTCTGTTCCACCATGAAGGGCTTTACTTTGGTTGATATATAAGTCAGTAAAATAAGCCTGAAGAGTGTATTAATAGTATAGTATAGTATAGTATAGCTTTACACTGTATATGGTTTCTCCAGCTAAACTTATTTATTCAATGTATATGTGTTGCTTTTGATATAAACTGAGTCTCATGGCCATGTGCAGAAAGAGTGCCTGCCAGATTCATCTGTTATTTATGAAACCTTTAAATAGGTTTACTAATTGTTGTAATTAGTTATCATATTACATTATTAGGTTTAAACCACCCCTGATGCATTTCACCCTTTTAACTCATAGCAATCATGGCTGACACTTGACTATATTTTAGAGTTCCCAAGGTCCCTAGCATCTAAATGCTTACTATTTGACCAAAACAATATAAGTTATACCAAGACTGACAGTTGGACAGGTCGGGTTTATTGGCCTGGTTTCAAAGCAATATTTTTTAGAACAGTGTAGTGTTTTAGATGCAACCTAATTCTCCAGATGTCATATAAAATGTATTAAGAACACTAGTCGTACAATAAAGCATACAATAACACCAAACCGACCAATGATATAGAAAATTTATTGAATGAGTTGGTTATTTTGGTATGTCTATATTACAATAAAAATAAAAAATCCCTCCAATGGAAGAATTAAGTTTGTACCTTTCCCACCATCATCTTAAGTAGGCCCAACATAACCGCATGAATTATGAATTTGCTTACCATACTTTGAAAGCATAGAATAGTCTTTCCAATAACAGATAGTTTGGCCTTGACCAATGTTAAATTGATATTCTGTATTTAAAAGCCAAAAGTAAATGTCTATAGCTGGGACAGGGTCATTAACTAAGCAGGTACAAAATCAGTATACACATGGTGTATTTCATACGGAGGGGGAAGCCTGTTACTTTCTGAATTGTTTAGCATGTTAGCTGCATAAGAAACATATATTTAACAACAAAAAGAATAAAGTGATATAATAGACTGGTTATGTCCTATAAGAATGCGTTGTATTGTGTAATAATGTATTATTTGTGAGGACAATTATCACGAGCAGAGTCAATATTCAATCTTGTTATAAAGATTGTACAACGGTAACGCTGGAAGGCTGCTCCCTGGGTAATACAGAGGCGTTGGGAAAGCAATAGACCTTGGAACTGGTACCCGAAGCAGCGAGTTATCTCTGAAAACTAGCGGCATCCCCACAAGTGTTTGTGCGGAGGCATGTGCCATGTTTGCCGCCTCCAGTTCGGCCGAGAGCTGTCGCTTCCACTTGTTCCTACGATTCTGAAACCACGTCTTTACCTGAGTTTCAGTCAGTTGCAGACTGGATGCTAAGCAGGCCCGTTCGGAACTGCTCAAGTATCTTTTCATATCAAAGGTGGACTCGAGTTGGTACACC
This sequence comes from Osmerus mordax, assembly GCF_038355195.1. Taxonomy (NCBI): domain Eukaryota; kingdom Metazoa; phylum Chordata; class Actinopteri; order Osmeriformes; family Osmeridae; genus Osmerus; species Osmerus mordax. Next base: position 19,951,156 of record NC_090054.1, on the reverse strand, counting down.
TGACTCCGCGAGAACACGGTACGAGTCTTCTTCTTGGCTGAATTACTTTGTTTGTCTGCACCGTCTGCCTGTCTTTCTTCAGATATCGGTGACATTTGATTGCATGGTCTCTCTTGCTCCTCTTTGTAATCCTGCAACAGAGTCGGTCGCCGTGCAATCCCGTCATTGTTGGAAATAAGTCCTTTTGGTTTACCTGCATTTAAGAGATAAGTGGAAAAATATTACACCTCAAACAGCTGCTTCCACGAAATGGTCGCTGAATAGGCCTACGTCAACAGCATAACTGAGTGCTGACACTAACATGTGATTTATACGGTTATTAACCTGTAGCCTAAAGCAGAAAATACTATCCGACACATGCACTGTCTCAGACGAAATTAAAATTATATTTTGAAACTACAGCCACTGCTGTAATAACACAATAAACGGGTTGAATAAAAACATTTCTGAAGCCTGCAATTTTTCGCAATTAGGCCTATCTATTTTCACATTTGACAATTATATTGAACATTAGGTAGGCGTATTACCCTACACAATGAGCTTTTAGAACACCCCAATTGAAGTTCCAAAATTGTTCGATAGCCTAGCCTACTCTGTACAAGAGTTCATTAAACGTGAACTTTGACTCATTCATCGACTGCTTAAGGGTTGTAAGTGCCTTTTAAATAAACAATTCAATATGACTATGCCTGGTGTACAATTTTAATTAAATCAGGCTACATTTAACGCTCAATTGACGATATGTAAGTGCTGTCATTGTGAAAACATAATCAATTAGAAGACTTGATCAAATGTGGAATGAGGTGAAAAACATCACGTTGATTATTTTACCTTTTGCCTGTTCGGTAAGATAGACTAGCCTACATAAACACATTTAGCGATACAATAATATATTAAGATCATAAGTAGAGATAGGCTACCGCAACCAATGTACTTGCTTAATAAAAAACTAATCGTTTAAATATCCAACGTTCTTTTTGAAATCCTTAAAATGCCTTAAAATTTGTTGTTAACACTGTTATAATTATTAGGCTATCTTGTCATCTAATTTATCATTTGTTCAAGAGATAGGATACACATTTCATGGACAGCGATTACAGGCTAATGCTGAAACAGAGTTTCAAATATCTACAGATATTGTACTCACCTAAACATGAAAAATTAAGAGGTTGATGTTGGATGCATGGTTCGTTGTGGCCAGGGTCCGAGCAGAAACAGTCCGCAGAGTCTTCCCCGCCGCTGCATTCTTCCTCAGAGGACACTGACAGAGAGCGTCTACGCGGCAGGAGACCCTTGGAGCTTTCCTTAGACCCTGACCGAGGCGCGTCGGACGATGTGCCCAGGATCGACTGAATAGTGAAACTGGAAATGGGGGTTGACGAGCACTTGCTTCCGCTGTCTTCTGTGTTACTCATTCTCGATTCATAACAGTGAATATAGGTTCGATTTCAGATTGTATTTTATTCGGTTATCAATGTTCCAATTTACGCTTGCACCTGGATAAAGGAATTGAGAAAAGTATGTTTTTAGATAGATTCTTTTTATGGGGATGGGGTTAGCGTTGTTTTTTCCTAGAGCTCAGGAAACATGAATGTATTCCTGCACTACTTCCACGCGCTCTGGACCAAAGGCAGCATTGTGGCGTTGCCTCATTTGCATGTAGGTAAGCTCCTCGTGGGCCAATCACACGCGCAAACTAAGCCCGGAAATTTCAAAGCCATGTCACGGCTCAATATAGGATGAGTGAAGCGGGTGTGTTAGTTTATTTTTGCATGAATATAAATTCAGAGACAAACAGGCAATGTGGCTGAGAAATTACTATAAACAAAACATTATAGCAAATTGTGTGTGTTTGTGTGCGTGTGTCATGATTCCATGAAATGTTGCTAGGTGTGTGTGTCATGATTCCATTAAACGTTGCTATATAGCCTACTGTATGTTAATTAAACATACGAATTCATTAATTATGGATTTCTATTGAATGATATTCTGCATGCATGCACAATTGTTAGCTGTTAACAGTTATAAATATAGCATAGAATCGTTTTTTATAAAACCTTGATCCTCAAGGGTTGTAACTTATCATTGATGTAAATAACAGCCTGTGTTATATTTACTCAAAACAACGCTCATATACAATCCCAGAATCTCCAACTTTAACAGACGGCCCCGTCATTCTAAAAAGAATCTTCCTGTCTCTGAAAACGATTAGATATGTGAACTCTGTAATCAATAGATTCACATCCGAACATAATCGTTGATAGATGCCAGATGACAGTTAATCTCGAGTAGGGTATGTCAGGAGAGGACCAGTTGCAGGCTATCAGAGTCGTGTCATCTCACAATGGCTGAATTTGCTTGTCGTCGTTATCATCATCATTTGTCACTTTCACATAACTCAGCAAAACTGAGATATGTGTCTACGACCATCACACAGCGATGGAAATCCCTGAATTAAGTGTGGATGAATGACACATGCCTACATGCTAAACCTATTTTTTTGCTATGTCTTAGGTTGATTCGAAGTAAAGTGATACAATATGCAAAGCTTAAGCTATTAGGTGTCAACAGATACGAACTGCACAATGATATAATGTATTATCCTAAGCATCATGCAGTACTTTGCCTGTAGGCAAATAATACAACTACAGGCCTATCGTCTGCAGGGGCCTAAACTCTAGAAAATAATAAACTCTTCCATGTCCATTATATGCGATTAAGAATTAATTTGATAATTACTGAGCTAATCTCGCGCTGCCACACGGAGTGGGGGCCATCTAATTGATTGACTAATTGATTGGAGGGTGGGGGCGCATCCCACCTCCGTCCCCCCTCCTCGCTCTCTCTCTCTGTGGCCGTGTCTGGCCGGGCAGCTGCGGGGCTTGAGTTCGCGGTTCTAGCGCATTATCCCCTTTTACTGCTTTCTGAGACCGTAGACACATTATAAATGGTGAACTTTAATCATCATGTCAGCGCCTGCACCCTCAACACTCAGTTAGATGGAGACCCCTGCCTTTGACTCTATTTTAAATATTGTTTTCATGGATTGTAGTAGGCTATTTATATGTGTTTGGGACACGAGTTTTTTTTAGCATCTGTTAGGTGCATATGCCCACCGAGATGACCATTTACAAGAGATATAGCCTATGAGGACATAAACTTGGATGTACGGTGGCTACACAAAAAGCATGAAATCTGCAGTAAATGGGTTGATTTTTATTGCCTTTGCCTGTTTTTTTAAACTAAATACTTTGTTAATAGTGGTGATGTCTTTTTAGACTTGTTTCTTTTGCAATGTTTAGGATACATTACATTTAGGTCCAACATAGAAAATATGAATATTGATAGGAGCAACATTAAAATGAGTTCTCCTCGGCTGCGGTAAAAACAATTCGTGATCATGTATCCAAACTTTGGGCCTATACGCCCAGGGATACGAGGACTATAGGTCTAAGTTCGTGCTCTATCACAAGAATAACTGTTGCATGGCATGCCTATCGCTATATAGAACACGATCTTTACCATGGGAGAAAGGTCTTAGTAAGAAAAGACATATGAAATTATGAGCAGCTTTGATCTAGGAATCAAGCTTCGATAAATATTAAACAAAGACCCTTACACGTGTGTATTATGATATATGGTGTGTCCAGCTCTAGAATAAGGAAATTACCAGAGAAAATGATATCAATAAATTTTCTAAGTATAAACGTTGATTATGTTTCGATTTTCATTCAAGGATCCAGGCTCCAGTCTTTTTTCTTTTTCCAATGCCTGTGTGTGTGTGTATGTATGTGTGTATATGTGTCTGTGTGGGGGGGGGGAGAAAGAGAAAGAAAGAGAGAGAGAGAGAGAGAGAGAGAGAGAGAGAGAGAGAGAGAGAGAGAGAGAGAGAGAGAGAGAGAGAGAGAGAGAGAGAGAGAGAGAGAGAGAGAGAGAGAGGGAGAAATAGTTTTTTTATAAGTGCAAGGCAGAAAGCGCGAGCCCTGGAGGTGTACGATTTATGTAATCTGAGTCTGGAAATGAATTGGGTAATTTATTGGAAAACAGAAAGTCAGGAAGATTGGATCAGTATAGCCCATCCAAGGGCTCCTATCCATCAAGTTCCAATTAACAACCTAACCATTGAGTTTTAATGGCTTTCCAATCTACTGCCCTGATAGACTCATCAATTCCTCGGGGAGAAATTAAGAAAATCGACCGCCCGTCTGCGTTTCGGTGTCATTCTTCACAGCAACTATATGTCAAATTAAAAACACAATTAAAATTTAAACTGTTGCAATCAGACGGTGCCCCGCAACCTATGTTTCACTTAATAGAACTTTGATGAAAATCGGATGCTCACATTCAATCACAAAAGCAAATGGGATAGAATAAAGAAGATTTCTGTCTCAGAAATGTCAGATATGTTGTGGGTACTGACTAACTGTGACCACACACTGCCAATTCAGCATGTGGGTCAACTAACAACCTGACACCAGTGTGACTATAGGCCCACTTAAAAATGTTTCTTACTTTCAACGATCGTTCAATCTCTTGTTGGCTCCAGAATATATTGCATTCTATAGCAGTATGTCAATTTCAATTATATTCGATAATAGTCTACATGGCCAAACATTAAATGTTCAAATCCAAGTATATTCTATTAGTGACAGAATATCTTCAAATGTGTGCGTGCATTCGGAAAAGTTGTCTACTTTATTTGCCCCTCACGCACGTGAACAGACAGATGCCCAGCAACAAGAGGGCTAAAATTACAAAAGCGGTTGGCCACTTGATCCGCGCGCGTATCCAAACTGGCACTATAGTAGGCCTATATGATGGGTTGTGCTTAAAATCAGCCACTCAACTTTCCATTTTAATGTAATACACTGAGCTGCCTGCGGCCACGTCCGTCATGTCCATACTTTATCTGATTTTTTCACTCGCCCCTTCTCCTTAACATAAAAATGTCGTACAAATGGAAATTATCGAGTGGTAATTTTTTCAATTTATGCGCGCAAACCAAGGTCAAAAGCCTAGCCCTAACTGTCCGTGAACGCTGTCCTTATTTTAAACAATATTTTTCAGACATTTTGGGATCAATACTTTCTGGGGGAAGAGCGCAATGACAATCTATTAATTGGCTTTAATGGGGCCATATTCAGTTTGCATGATATAATACGTCAATACGAGAGTGAATATCAGACTATATTTGCATGTGTTGTCTGGTGCTTTGGTCGTCGTAGAAATAACAAATGTTTTGTTTTCAACAACTTGTCATAGGCCCTAGACCAAAACAGAGAGTTACTATTTTTGCAGTTTAACTGGTTACAACGATTTACGCGAGAGTGCTTTGCTATATTGTTATAAAATGTAAATAGACTCAGCAAGGCTATGTCTAAAGGTGATCTTATAGGCTTATACCTGACATTGTATAAGCTGGCTAAAGTGTCGTCGTAAAACACTGTGGCCGTTTTGCCAATGAAATGAAAAAATACATAACTTTTTTCAAGACAATGAACATTTCTAGGAACATTATGTGCATTAGTATTGAAAGAATGTAAGTAGGCTATATTATGTATTTTACCTGAAGGCTACTTCCACGTGCGTGGGCCTACTCCTTAAAACCTGACTGTGGTATATGCAATAGCACAGAGTTGATAGGCATAGTTCTTCTAAGCGGAGTTGAGTATTTAGGTTAGTTCCGACAACTGAAGAAAAATCGGCATGGTGCATTAACTATGGGACCGGTCAGATGCACCGAAAACATAAATAAAAACACTGCAAGGTACTATGTAAACTATGCTTGAACGCACCCACATGCGTGCTCTAACACACGTGCGAGCACTATAACTTGCACGCGCGCACACAAATGGTTAAGTGGCTGTCATACTCAACAGCAATTTCCTCCTTTGAATACATTACCTATAATTTTGGCAAGATGGTGGCAATTACGCATCTAATTGACCGAGCCATTTTTTATGTAAAACCACGTTTTAAAGTGTATAACAGACGGTTGATTACGATGACACACCTGCTGAAGTTCTTCCCATACATCAGGAGTTTAATATCAAAATGAATGTATTTGTGTTTTCGTTTGAGTACCTACATTTGGATAACTTGCAGAATACAGATGACATAGGCTACTAGCCTGCATATTCTAAAATACAAAACACATTTAAGCTTAAAACATCGTGGAAAGTCACTTTTTAAATGTTTAAAATTATGTAGGCTAAATGTTAAACATATAATGTCAATGTAAACTGTAGCCCAATCTGGACTAAAGAAGCAAGCTTGATAAAAATGACTGAAGTCTGAGAAGACAATCAAAGAGAGACAGGTAGCATAGCGGGAAGACTACTGCTTGATATCTAGTCACGATAGTTCAGTCAACGGTAAATTTTCCCCTGGTTTGGAAACATCTGAATTATAGGCCTATATTGCGGTGATTGAATAAAAATGTCATGCGAATGTAAAGCAATATTGTTCAGATAACGGAAATCACATACAAATGTGTATTATGAATGAATATTTAGTAGACAGATAAAATGGAGGTGTTGGGAGTAACGCCACCTGCAAAATAATAGCCTCAAAGAACCTGTGGCTTTTGAGAATGTGAAGTAAGATGTAACCTAGAAGGTATGAAATAATCTCCATTTATTTCACATCAGATTTCAGCAATACAATATCAAAAAGGCTTTCTTTTTTACTGTACAAAGGAAGAGCACAAATGGATTGCTCTTTTCCTAAACTCGATTAAATATATTCATTTACATTTGTACACCACGTAATTGATTCAAACACAACGTGATATTTCAGATAAAGGTAGAGTGCTAACAAGTCAAATTGTCGACAAAATATAGGCCAAATGGGAATTAGTAGGCCTACAATAAACATAAATCAGAATTTATATTGTACATAAATAGTGTATTCGATTGTCCCCTGTAAACGCGCTTCATGAAATTGAATCCTTAAACCAGTTCGATAGTTTGCCCAAGTGGCCTTGTCAATGTTCCAAAACAGCCAAAAAGGAGAAGGGTAGGACATAGGCCTATGCCAACCATTAATTCACTGTACATTGTTTACAGTATTGCACATCAAAATATCATTGTTCACATAAAAATAGCCTACAAATCTGCTCCCGTTGTTGTAAATTATGCTGTACTTTAATAAATTTGGTATTTTGCATGTTTTATCCTGAATCTGAGAAAATAAAAACCACGGCTATATTTACACTGATAACTGAAGGGTCACATAACAATAATAATATTATTACTAATATGGCGTGTACGTTAAACGTTGAACTTTGGAATTTATCAGAAATTCACCCCTTCCAAGAAAGTCTCTTCGTCGTATTTTTTGTTACAAAAATATGTCTTGTGTAGGCTATTTTAGTGACTGATTTTTGTAAAGTTTTTGTTGTTGTTGTTTAGTTTTTTAACTGAGGTATTTTCTCAGACTGGTCTGAGAAGCGGCACGGAGGTGACGATGGGGTGGGAGTAATAGACGGGGTGAGGGAATGTGAGGAGCGGCTGGCTCACAGGCACGTTGGACGCCGCGCTTCCAGTATCCGAGGCCGAGCTCTCGTGGTAGAGGATGGGCACTCGCACTATCCTCTGTGCTGCAGCGTGGCTCAGGTTGGCAGCTTCCAGTTCCGCTGCCAGTTGTCTCTTCCATTTATTTCTCCTGTTCTGAAACCAAATTTTAACTTGGGTCTCTGTCAGGTGTAAAGAAGCAGCCAGGCCGGCCCTCTCGGAGCTGCTCAAGTAGCGTTTCATGTCAAAGGTGGACTCCAGCTGGAACACCTGACTCCTGGAGAAGACAGTGCGTGTTTTCTTCTTTCGACAAGGTTTCTTGTCCGCGCCGTCCTCGTTTTTCTTCCAGTCATCTACCCCACTTTCCCTCTTTGTTTCCTCTGAATCACTCTCCTCGAGAACGATCTCATCGCCGCTTTTGTTGTCATCGTCATCTTTAGCGTCTGGGTCGGATTTGAGCACCAGGTCTGGTGAGTCGCGGTCTGTGCCGGAGGTTGGAGAGGAGTCTCTCGCACTTGCTTTAGCTGCAACTAAAAGGAACAGGAAAAACATGTTATAAACGTGGCTATATATGTTGCCCCTGTTAATAATGGATCTAAATTATAAACAACAATGGACTACATTTTCCTTGATGGCATGGACAGTTCTAAGGCTACTTTCATGGTAAAAATATTAAAATAAAATTTAAAAAAAGCACAGGCTTGTCTACTGTGGAGCATTCACATGGATACATCTCAAGATAACTTCATTTTATGAAAACTGGTGATCAAAGCACGACCCACACCATAAACTTGTAGCGTAATCAACTTCATTTCCACAAAATCAATATGGTACATGTTTCACCTACTTGAATCGAATTAATTAAACTTCCACTAGTTACATGTGTGTATGACCTTACCTTCAGTCCTGTGTAGATGGTTGGACGCACTCAGCGTGTATGGATACCACCAAGCTGAAGCTCGCTCAAGGTAGTGTGCCGGTAGTGCAAACCTCTGTGTAGGTAACTCAAAGCGAGGAAAGTTCAATTCCCCGACATGGGAGAAGGAAAAGCCTCCTTCCAATGCCGTTTTTGTCGAGGCAAAAATGGGCTTGGGTTTAGACGGTTTGCTATCACAGTTCAGCAAGTTTTTGATGAAGAAAGGGGAGTCTTTAGCTGTAGCGCACGTCTCTGGTGCCGTCTCGGGCATGGCTGTGGGATATTTGCGGTCCGAATGCAAAGAAGTAAATATTCAGTCTCAACTCGCCAACAACAAAGCTTGCTCACAAACAGTCGATGGTTTGGCTTTGACGTCTGTTAATTTCCCCTTCTCTCAGATATTTAATGCGCAGTGTCTCCGTGGATAGGTGGCTAACGAGAACGTCAAAAAATAAATACACCTTGGTCAAATAAATAGCTTACTCAGAAAGCAAATCGCATATAGTTTATATGAATATTGCATCCCAGTCTTGTGTGTTCCTTGGTCAAAACGCAACCATGTCCACAGCGTCAGTCTGGCGCCGGATGCTAATGATGAAATAAAAATGTCATCCAAGTTAAATGCGGAAAGTATACGGCGATTGGGCACGTACAATGGCAAATGGGATTAAGGAAGAGATCGGAAGCGGAGAGAGAGAAACAGGCGAAAGAGAGAGGGGGATAGAGAGAGTGCAGGATAACAACGAAGTCCAACCTCTCTACACTTTGCGCTTTGGCTGTAGGCAGTAAATGCTCGCGTGTTATTGGTCTTATATAGTCCAATTAGGTAGCAAATGAGGACAGGGTTGTTAGCACAAAAGGAAAGGTTTGGGATAAGCGTCTATAGTGCCACAATGGGTAAACGACTCCCATCAAGCAGCTATAGTCTTGAATTAGGTCAATAAGCTGCAGTTTATTATTTCATAAACAACACATTTTTATTAGGCTATTAAAACAACTTTCAATGGTAAAATGTCAATTATCAGTCAAATATAGTTCTCTTGGTTGTTATTGTGTAGATTTTTTAAATATATTTTTTATTAATAAAAATTAAAAATTGTCAACTAAATTGTTGCTTAATAGAGTAGGAATAGCCGAGTATAGGCTACTTTCTTTATCTTACCTTAAATAAACTTCCCTCATAGACTGTGCCAATGTGCCGAATATAACTTTAGAACTTAGGCTACTCTACATTGTAGAGACAATATAAAATGCGTGTTACCCATTTTCTTACCACGATGGCCAATATTGCTTTCATGTTGCTATGCATGTTGGATTAGTTCTGACCATGAATTAACATGGAGGGTCGGATATCGGGGGTTGAACAGAACTATGGTTTGCAACAACGAGGAAACACCGATTTAGTATATCTTGCAAAAATACGCTTAGTTTGAATTCAAGGACATGGAGAGGATAGGCCTATCAGTTCTAAAGTAGACGTACTCATAAATTATTTCCTTTCATTGGAATTTAAACACAATCACATATTTTACTATGATGAGGTCCAGTGTCCCAGTGAGACAGAACAGTGAGTTCCCCATGTGTCAACATGGTTTTCACCTGCAAAACTTGAAAATTGTAAAATCTTGTTTTAATCCAGCCACAAAAATGTTTAATCATTGCCCAAAGAACTAATTTACTACTGTAATTAAAATGTGTCATCAATGACCAATTATAATCATATTTCATTGATTTTCAGAGCATGCCACTTTTAAAATGTTCCTGGGTTGCATACTCATTCATTTTGTCCTAATCGATTTTGTTAATTCACTCCTCCGATTGAAGCCATTGTAAATGCAGTTTGTATATTCATTCATTGATATTAATTGATTTGTTAGTTCGTGTCCAATGCTCGATGAATAACGAGGAGACAGCGTCCTCTGTGGGTGATGAAAGCTAATTGCAAGTGTCTGAACTGCTTTCTTGCAGGAATTGAATGCTGCTGAAATAAAATGTTTAGATTTCCCCCAGATTAACATTCAATTCATTAGTAATTTTACATTTGTTTTCTTCATCGTCATCATTCCATTTACATGCCATTAGACGAGATGACAATCTTATTTTTTACTTAGAGGAACACAGGTTACCGTCAACATGTCTGTGGACGGTATAAATTACAGGCTAAAGGTAGCTGTATAGAGTGGCATGGAGTTTTTCCATGTGATTATGGTCTCACGAGGCCTCAAATATGCTAAAGCTACTTGAAGTAATTAATATGTTCATTTAGACCTGTGCTCAAGTGCTCATATCCTGTGACGTAATTACCGTATTCAGTTTCTTGTTTATTATCGCAGGCATTATTATCCATGCGTGACGTTGTAAACATATGCCTGTTGGCAAGTCAATGAACCCTAGTCTCCACATTCACTGTATTCCACTGGACTAAAAGTAGGCCATACATCCATAAAACATTTTACATGCTTGGACATAATAGTCAGCTGGGACAGAATATCCCTTATATCAAATACTATTATTGACAATATGGGTAGGCAATATCAGTATCTTAAAAACATATACAATTGATAAATATAGCCTTGATTATAAAGACATGTTACAGCAGTCCCATGCATAAACTGCGAGGCAATACTAATACAGGTTTCTTCGTGTACACTAAGTCTATTTCCCTCCTGTAGGCTACCCGTACTTTTATATTATTTATTTCAAAGCGCCTAGATATTGATTATTTCACGAGGAAAATGACGAATGGCAGTGGGGAATGACACGGTCAGCAGGTTCTATTAGAGAAATGATAGTATTGCTCATGGTTTGTTAAAAGGTCCAGTTTAGATACTTTATAGGTTTACATCCATCATCGTCTAATGACCTATATGATGAAAAACACGAGGCTTGGTGACAACAGCCCTGTGCAGGCAACTCTGATTTGTAATTGCTCCCATATTAAATATAGATTTTTGTTTTGATATCTTGTGAGAATTCCTTTTTGCGGGTCAAGATTGTGATAAAGGACATAGATTTAATGGTGAAAGCACAGAGCGAAAAACAAACTTGAAAAAAGGGACAGGTAAAAAATATCTCCAAAATATGTGAGCCCTGTTGAGAGCTTTAGTTACTGAACAGTTATAATAACCACACCTATAAAACAAAGGCCTTAGTACCAGGTATTAGACCCACCTGAAATGTCTAATGCATGCAGGCTATGTTTTTGAGGAAATTATAAATGTTTCTTGTGAAGAACATTTAACGATTGACCATCGTATAGGCCTACAGTAATGCCTGAGTCCGGTGGAACCTGACCAGTCTGAACTCTTTCCACGTTTTAATGGTAATTTCCGTTTGAACGAACCATTAAACAACCGAAGGTCACTGCGATTGGCTGCATTTAAGTCTTGCATTTAACTTGTAAACGAATAGGTGGCCCTTCGATGACCCGAGAAGCCTTAATTGGGATTGTGCCGGTATTGATTGGTGAGTGGTCGGGCGAGGCCTGAGTTACAACCCAGTTAGAAGAAGGTGTCTGCCACTTTTATTTGCCCTCCTGCGTCAAGACACAGCCAATAGGCGGATTAAGGGTCTCAATGTCATTCAGAAGGTTGGGAGATGATGTTGGCTCCGGAGTGGCAAAACTCGGCACTTCCTGTTTAAGCAGGAAAATGCATAGGCCGAGGCTGTGTCTGCGAAGAACACAACACGATGGTAACAAATGTGAAAACGAACAGTCAAGGCTATAGGGCTGTTTGCGTGCGTCTCCGGTTGATTTGAAATAAGCCTACTTTGAGAGAAGAGAATGTGGATTAATGTCATTCAAACCACACCCGCCTGAGCACCTATTACTGTAAGTCAGCGTCTGAGCTTCCACCGCAGGGAATACGAAGATGTGGGCATTTGAGATGGGCATTTCTCTCTTTATACGTCTCACATTTTATATCTATACTTCTGTACCTTTATAAGTCCGTCTTTCCCATTATCGTTTCTCGGTAGAGATGATGGCCGCTATGGGGTTTTGATGGACACTGTCAGAGCGATGTAGCCCTAATTCACCATTACGACCAACCTAGACAGAACCCTACAGGCTTCCAGTTTCCATATCAACTTCCTGCTTTGGAGAAACTGGACCGATTCGACACTGAGCCTGGGCATTTTACCCGCCTGCACCCAACCTGACTCGACATGTCATTACAACTGGGTAATCTGGTGCGGGCGACAGAAAGGTTCTCATCAGTGTCAGTCTGAGATATAGATATGGGCCGGGTAACAAATGGCCAAATGCACAGGCAGCAGAGCAGACCATCAATAAAGCAATTTCTAGTGTCATAACAGCTGCGCTTTTCCTAAAGCCAACCTTTCAAAAACTTTTCCCTCTGCAAATCGCTGCAGCCCCACCATTAGAGTCCTACCTTGTGACTTTAATGGATTCCGTACAAATAATATTCCACCATAATGGAAAAGGTTGAAGTCACTGAAGACAGATGAAGTCATAAACACGTATAATTGAGAATCAAAGACCGATAAATTTTAAACTGCTATCCATTTTCTCTTTTTAGATGATGATCTATGCCGTGGCGGTGGCTGGAAAATGAAAGAGATTATGGGAGAAAATTATAACAATAAATTTTCTAAACATACACCTTGATTATGCTTCGATTTTTTGGAGGGGGGGGGGGGGGTGAGGAGAAGGCTGCGATTGCTGAAAGCTTGCTAGCTAAATGGCACTATAAAATAGGTCCCCTGCTCTTTTGCCTGCGGAGCTCAGGCATGCCTGGAGCTGTGATTTTCTCCCTCTAAATGGGGAAATGAATTGTGTAATTTATTGCAAACTCGAGCACAGTGAGATTAGATCAGCATATCCCATCAAAGGAACAACAATCAATCAGCTTCTAGTTAACAGCTTGAAACGCATAAACCAGGGCACCTAATGGCTTTCCAATTTAACAGATTGATAGACTTATCCGGTCTCAGGGGATGAATTAAAAAATCGGGTACTTCCACACGGGTACTGACACTTTTGACAGAACCTTTTACCCTCATATTGCTGTCTTACTCCTTATATTTAGTTTTGAATGTAGAGAAAAGAGTAACAAAGTTATATAGCCAACCAACTTTGTCTTTCTCTATTGCTGAGAAAGCGAGTAGGCCTATTCAGATGAGGCCGCAGTGTGTCAGATGTATAGAATGGTTTCATTTTAATGACCTGATTATCGCGGTCATTTGGAAAATCTCGGGGAGCTATTCAAAGCCCCTTAACAATATCTAAATGTGACCCAGGCGACCTATTCAACCGAGTGTGTTGGAAAAAAACGAATAAAAATACCCCCTTTCCAGCCCTCTTTAGTCAGACCAATGACTATTTAATGAATTGATCTGAAAAACAGCTATGAGACCACCAAAGAGGTCTTGGGAAGTTATGTTCGAGTCCCTGTAACCAGTTTATAGATATGCAGCTAAACAAATCTGTAATCCCCTATCAGAAGGAGCGGCCACGACACTGACATAGAAGTCCAGTGGCGCTGTACAGGCCCAGGTCTGCCCAGACAGGGTTTGAAACGGAGAGCCACTGAACCACTGACTCAATGTCACCATGTTCTCTAGGCTAGATGCTGCGAGAGATTATCTCCCTGTGGCTCTACATAATTAAGGAGACGTTGGTATCAAGGATGTGATCCTGAGAGGGATGAGAAAGTGTTATCTTAGATTCGGACGATCAGAGGTAGCAAGCCCATTGTGGGGCTGAGACTGGATTGGATGAGTCCACTCACTAGAGCAGTGTCTCAGGTCACTTCACTATCAACGGACTGAGCCCCTTACAGAACCAGTGGCCCGCAGCGAACATGTGACTGCCATACATATCATTAAAAAGAAACAAGATCTTCTCCTCGGCAAGAACTAAATAGATGGTTGGGGTCAATTTCATCTAAACTTGGTCAGCGAAGGAAACAGAAGGAGAATCACCTCATGACTTAGGAAGGGACAGTTACTGATTATCTATATATATCAATCAGTCGACCAATGAAACTGGCCCACTATTGGTGAATCAACCAATCAGCACCACAGTGCCTGTCTATGTCAGAGCAATAAAACCTGTAGACACTCAGCCAGAAAAACTCAGCATAAATATATGCCTCTGGCGAGGGACAAATATTCCGGAACAAGCTTTACCCTTTTTTCTTTTCTCTCTATAGTGGCAGGAAATGAAGTTGACACACAATTGTGTTTACCTGACACAAACACTCATGTCATCACCGTGGATACAACTGCAGTACAAGAAGTACAAGATCACCCAGCACACCACGCATGATTGCCCCCTCCTTGTGAAAGACAGTAATTGGTGTTTGTGTGCTCTCCTTCTCTTTCTCCTGTCACTCTAAAGAGTGTGGTAAAGAGTGCTATCGCTGGCACCTGATTAGCATGTGTCCTCTGCCTCTTCCAGCAGCTGTCGGGACTGCCTAATGACAGGAAACTTGAGCAGAGACACACAGGCACACACACACACACAGGCACACACACAGGCACACATACACACACACACACACACACACACACACACAGGTGCACACACACATAGGCACACACACACAGGTGCACACACACAGGTGCACACACACACAGGTGCACACACACACAGGCACACACACACGCACAGCTCTGCTGAAGTCATACATACCAGTACTTGTTCCTTTTCTGTCAATTGTGTTCCTTTTTCTTCGTAATTTTTCTCCTGTCTAAAGTAGGTATGCTATTATAGGCTTCTCTATTAACCAGTCAAAATGGAGCATTGATTATTTGTAAAAACATAAGTGCAAATCAAATCAACATAGCACGATAAAAGATGAGGGTTGCTTACCTGCACATACACAGGAAAATGGGAACAATTATTGACCAATTGATTTTCGTGTGGGGGGCATTTATTTTCCCCCTTGAAAAGGCCTTGACTGTGGAACTCCCCCATTTCTCCACAGCACCATCACACCAACAACCACCACCGACTCCCTCCTGTGTCCTCAATCTCCCTGCACCCTCCCAGGAATTCATTTCTCAGCCTCTGGAATGCAACTTTTCCATCAGCACTGTTATATATTTGGCTTTCCATTTCACTTTAATAGGGACGGAATTGGCTACATATTCTTTTACAGCCCCTCGACACCATTAGAAAGCCTGTTGTCATTTGGATTATTTATGAAAAACTATTTCATGCTTACTTACATTTGCTGCTTATTTCCCCCCAGTGCAACCTACAGCAGATTTGGTCCATTTCAAACGTCTTAGAGCCAGTTCTTTACGTGTGTAGGTCGCAACTCTCGATTGCGCCCGGGCTGAAATGCTGGTGTAGAGGGCCAAGCCATGGAGAAAAGGTGACAGATAGATTATGAGGATGCCATGTGAGGGAAGAGAGAATGGAAAGAAGGGGGCCATTGCATGGTTAGAAGGACATGGATTATAAGAGGTAGATGAACATGAAGAGCTTCACAAGGTGGAAAATATGAGACAGGGTAAAAGGGAAAGCTTTTAGAGTCAGTGGAGGAACATTTAAGAGGGTGCTTTCTAGAGGGCAGAAACATGGTAGATGTGGGTTGGGTCAAGGAATAAAAAATATATGCAGATACCATAAGGTTTAACACAGTGACAAGCAAACAGAGAAGGGTGTTATGTTACCATGACAAATATAATAGTTTGGAATAGACACAGTAAGAAACATGCTAAGATAGCAGAGGAAGTTATACCCCTGGATTTATATTTTAGTCATAAAACATGCCATTCCCTTTGTCATCGTATGGTGTTTATGAGTGTCATTGAATGATTTTAAACCATTTCTATCGACTTTTCCAACAGTTAAAAAGGCAATTTTGTCACGCAGCTCAAATTGAATCCATCAAAACTGCCTTACTTAAAGTTAATGGTATAGCCAGATAAAGCAGGTGACACACTCTTCAGCAGAATGACACATCCATCCTTATAATCGCAAGCTTACTGTATACCCCCCCACCCGCTCGTACACTCACGCACATACACACAAATACACACACAAACTCTTTCCAGTGTTTGGCCTGTGTTTTATAAAGTGACCCTAATAAACTGCGGTGTGGCGCGGCAGGTTTGTCACTGTCACAGGTAAATGATGTAATTAATGAGCGCAGAGGGGAGCGCATCGCGGGCTGATACTTCTTAACCACCTCTCCAGCTGGCTGGGTTTGGGGAGGCCCAGCTGGACACAGCCACGGGATCGATGCAGGGTCATGGGTCAGCCGACCCCCCTATTATGGTCTGTGCTGCTCTCGTCCTAACTAACGATGCCTGCAGGAGCCAGGACAGCGGCTGGGGATGGAGTCTGGAGTGGGTCAGAGCCTCAAATGAAGGCTTGGACCAGGCCTTGGTCTGGGGCTCTGGAACAGGTCAGTGGGCCTGGGTTGACCAGGGGCCCTGGAAAAGGTCAGTAGCCCTGGGTTTGCCAGGGGCCCTGGAACAGGTCAGTGGGCCTGGGTTGGCCAGGGGCCCTGGAACAGGTCAGTGGGCCTGGGTTGGGGCCTTGGTTCAGGGTTTGGCATGGAGATAGTGCTTAGACCACAGCCAGAACAGGGAGGGTTGGTATGGTAATAATGTTGGAAGAAAAGGAGGTATTTAAAACGTTTTTAATATACAAAAGGTACTGTGGCACAAATTGGACTGACATACTGTATTTCTGATCTCAAACACAACATAGCTACAAGGGGAAGGCCCTTGGCTAGCGCCATGAGTCATTGGTTAGGATAGGACACAGAGCAGCAGGGGAACATGGGAAATCGTTCCTGGACAGATTGGGTTTGATCAATACTCTCAAAGGGCACAGCCCTCATTAATCTAAAACTTCCCTCACATTAGGAACTCTGTCCGATTTAGACCACTCTTTATTCCGACTCAATGGCTGCTCCAATAGATCCATTTAGTTATCTAAAGCATTTAATTTAAAGTGCACATATATAGGATATAACTTTTGTGGAATTTAAGAAGGAAAAAATGCATTGAATGGTCCTATGTACATTATAGCACTAAGCAAGCATGATTGGATCTGAGGTTCAATTAAGTTCTACTCAGGTGATTATTTATCACTTAAAAATAAGCGATAAATACAAATGAAACCTAGATCTCTCTGTATAACCTATAATAACCGAAAAGTCAACTTCTTATTTGTTGTATTTGTCAGGTTTTCTTTTCAACTGTTGAATGCTAAAGAATATCCCTGTCACAGACATGCCTACGTGTGCAGGGTTTGTGAAATCAACCCTGAAAAAGTAGACAAGTCTTCTTTTGTCTGAGCCGTGTGGTGGACATGTGGAGAGGTTCTGCTTCACATGTGGAGAGGTTCTGCTTCACATGTGACAAGCAGATCACTGGCGCTTAAGGAAGTGCCAGTGAACACACTATATTATCCTGCTATGGACAGGCTCATCCATTATGGGTCTTCTCGTGGACCGAGTGAAATGCTCGTATTAGGGCAACTGTGCGTTCAGAGGCATCATTCAGGACAATGAGCTATAGCCACAGAGTGACAAGCTAGAAAAATGCCCCCACTTTTCAGGCTGTACAAATGACGTTTGGCAACGATAACTCACAACTGGACACTTCATTTCAAGTTGCTAGCGAGCCAGCCAGTCAAAACCTATTATACCATCTTCTTTATTTGTGGCCCGTGGTTTTGGTAGTCAGGCTCTCAAATAAATACTACTCAAATGCCACTTCAGTCAAAAATATTGGCCAATTCTTTCTGGACCTCGTCTGGATGACAACCTGCTTCTGGAGGTATAAACCTTTAGGAGTCAGGTCGTCAAGCATCCATCATGACCAACAGCAGTATGGGCAATAGGATATATGCCAGTGACTAGAAGTGACCAGTACAGTTCCCTTGAGGGCTCTTCACCAAAGCATGGTATTCAAATGAATTGATTACCAATCTATCATTGAAGAACTGCTTGCTCAAAGGTATAATCATTCTCCTATGAAGAAGAGATGGGTTTGAATACCTTTAAAAATTGACAGTCATTCAAGAGTAATTGTATCGTTTGTCTCTATACTGACAGGGTATTTCATTGTTTTCAATATTTCAGCCCTGCGGAAAATGTGACAGAGGAAACCCAGGCTGTCACGGCGTGTAAAAGGTGTGAATTCTTCTAAATGTGCTTTAATACGGTAATACGGTAGTCACAGGGACATTCCTACTTCCTAAGGTGACAGCAGCTTTATTGTGCATCGCGTCATAAAGTCACATCATCGCTGTTCCCCACTATTATTAAATTTAACGTAGTGTGTGTGTGTGTGTGTGTGTGTGTGCGTGTGTTCGTGTGTGTTTATGAGAGACTGAGTGTATGTGACAGCCTGGTGTTTGTAAACAAACATGTTTATAGATATAGTCTGGATAGGGGGGGAAATGCGCCTTCTTAATTTGCACAGTAGCTTCACAGTCTCTGAAGTTTAACATTTCTCTAAACTATTTGTTTTCCCTTCCAAAGCATGGGTAGTTTTGGTCAACCTTAGGTCAATAAAATGACTGTCCCCCAAGCTGGTCTATTTATCAAAAGATAAGAGTTTGTCTTTGGAGGCCAGACTGAATTCATGAGAGACAGTTCTCTTTGGTTTGCCGGAAATTAATCAAGGAGATGAGGTTTTGGTGTGCCTATATCACATCTAATCTGTCCTTTGTGAAAACGTAGACGGCTCCAAACCTCACCAATCGAGAGCCACACAGTGTCTTTATGAGAAGCCACTTGTTCCCTGCATAATTGGGGGGTCTCATTGCTGAGTTAAATAGGAGACGGGGTTGTCGGGATGGCTAGTCTTGTTTGCCCATGTAAAGTGTGATCCAGATAATAGCATTCTCATCAAAGGCGGCAATTACATTCATTACAGCGGCGCGAGGCGCGCCTGCAAGGAAATTAAGTGGTGCGGGGAAAGAAAAGCCTAATATATACCTCTATTATTCTCCTCCCCACCTCTCTGCTCTTTTTCAAATGAATCACGTGGAACGGGGGGGATCTCAAGAAAAGGAATAGTCTCAGAACAAGAAGAATAAATCCAGTCAAAGTCCCCCTTCACCTTGTTGCCACAGAGGCCGCTCTGGCTACCGTTACTATGGCTGCACTCTCAGGGATTAAAAAGCCTTTTCTCGGAGGCTGACATGCGTGCAGATTTAACACAACACCATAATATGACTGGAGTCTTTAGAAATGGCTTAAGGCCTTCTCTAAATTAAAACCCAATTTCTTTCAGGAGCAAGGAAATGGATTGTCTTATGTCCTGTAAAACCACAAACAGCTCATAAATCAAGCAGTTTAGAGGAGAGGGAACCATTTTCATTTAGGGCACTTAATTGTGAATTAAGGCAAGTGGATAACACTGTAATCTACTCTAAAGCAGGTGATTTTCTATCAGCCCAACTCCTTTCAGAAACATACACTACGGAAGTGAAAATTAAAAGGTACACCGTTGAAAATACTTTAGATAGAACCATACATTTAACATGTTGAATAAATTGTATTAAGTACTTACACATGGAATCTTTTTAAAATACACATTTAGCCTCAAGCCATTATTAAAGCAGACCTAAACATATATTTTCAATCTATTTGTAGAATGATGATTATGTGTTAGATGCCTTGAAGTCATGCAATGCCGCCCCAACTTATATTCCCCCCACAACATTCAGATCATCAGAAAACAATAAACACAAGGCCATTATCATTCAATTCCCAGATGTTCCCGTCTAAATGTCAACTTGGGTTGAATCAGTTACCTCCTCTACAGCCTCATTAATACACACTGCCCTTTTACCACAGTGACCAATATATCCTGCAGTGGGTATATTATTCATGCTAAATGAGCAGGACGTTGGCTTGGAAACTCCAGCATTGCGACTCGCGCCTAGAAAATGTGTCGCCTCGCTGACTAGGCCTTGATTTTACTTGTTTGTGTTAATAACAGATATCTGGTGTAAACAATAAACATAACACAGGCTACTTATTTACTTAGACCACACTGGGTTTTGAAAGATTGGATACATGGAGCAGAGGGAACAGGTTTGATCAAAAACTGTCATTCATCTTTTTCAACGGACAAATTATTGTCAGTGTGAGTAAATTATTTAAAAGGATCTGCCACCATTGGAAACCTGAGCATAATTAAATTGCAATAAAATAACATTAGTGTCGACAGGCCATTAGGAGGTGAAGTAATTGACTGCTCTCGCGGTTGTCGTTTCAGACAGTCAGGTCGGCTATTATGTCTTCCAGATAGTAGCCTACCTAATCCAATGAGGCTTGTTTTGTCTGTGCCATCCAACTCAAACACTACATATCTGAGACTTGTTTAACTGTTGTTCATCAAACGTTAACGTCAATGTGGAATGATCAATGATTAGAGTATTTTTGTTTAAATTTGGGTGCTTAGTGGATCAACGTCAAAAGCGAACGGACGGAGGCAAACGTGTTTCAACACCAGGACAAGTATGCCACCCAGTGCCAAATATCGGAACTGTCTCTATTGTAGCTAATTATCGTTTTCTTGTCAAATTAATGTCTAGAATGATTGAAGCATGTACGTAACCTATGGCGTGTAACTAAATGTTTTAATCCAAACATAGCTATTAAGTCAACTCAAGCCTTTCTGTCAAGTTGCTCACGTTGCAAGGTCAGGCGGTGTCTATTACTTGTTGTAATTTTCTGGTTGCTTCCCAAGAAATACGTAGGCCTACCTTTGAAAATGGATACGATGGCTTGGCGCAAACTAGTCATTTATCACTCTGTCTTCAATGCTCTTGCTTGAACTTTGACACAACAGAGGCAATGTGATCTTCTGTAAACTTATTAACTGTTCAATTATTGATTGTGATGAAACATGCATGAGTCAATAGCTATTTAACGGAATGCGTCAGCTCAAATAAGAATCTTCGTGTAATTGCGGGATTGAATTTTTGTTTGGCGTTTTCTAATTGTCTAATGCCATGCCGGTGTTGTATCACCCGATGCATGACTCTCTGGATTGGCACCCCCTCGCGGGAGCGCGCGCGAATCAAAGAGTGAAGGATTTCGTCTTGATATCGCAACCAAACGAAGGGGAGACAGAAGTCTCACATTCTACTTTCTTTGTTATAGAATTCAAGAGAAGAATGTCGGTTATCTGTGTAAATATCAGATGCTATTTTCAACACAAAATCCTTAAAATTCGTCATTCAAACCGTATATTAACGAACGCGAAACCACATTCTTGCTCCACGACATTGCATTCTGAGGAAATATACCCCAGTATGATTACCAAAGGAAATGTATTTTGTGTAGCAGGTTCAAAGTATTTCACATGGCTCTTCATACTAATGTATAGGTTCAAAGGCATGCAATTTTAATGCAGTTAGCCTGCGCGTAGGGTGGGGGAAGGGTAGAAGGGAAGAAACTAGAGGGGGGGGGAGAGCATTTCATGGCAAGCCTTGTTTTCCATTTGATGTAAGTGCAATGCACTCCCTGCTAACACTGACTAGGAAAGTGTCACATGCCTGAAACTTGCTGTGGTTACTCATACTAGTGCCCTCTGTGTACAGTAAGAATCATTTGATGCTGGGATATACAGAACAGACAATACAGGGGGGTGCATTTCTTCTTGCCACGAAATGCACCCCCTGCTAACTCTGACTAGGAAAGGGTTACATGCCTGACACTTACTGTGCTTACTCATACTAGTGCCCTCAGTGTACAGTAAGAATCATTTGATGCTGGGATATACAGAACAGACATACAGGGGGGTGCATTTCACGACAGGCTTGTTGTATTCCTTCTTGCCATGAAATGCACCCCCTGCTAACTTTGACTAGGAAAGTGTCACATGCCTGAAACTTACTGTGGTTACTCATACTAATGCCCTCAGTGTATAGTAAGAATCATTTGATGCTGGGATATACAGAACAGACAATACAGGGGGGTGCATTTCACGACAGGCTTGTTGTATTCCTTCTTGCCATGAAATGCACCCCCTGCTAACTCTGACTAGGAAAGTGTCACTTGCCTGAAACTTATTGTGGTTACTCATACTAGTGCCCTCAGTGTACAGTAAGAATCATTTGATGCTGGAATATACAGAACAGACAATAGAGGGGGGTGCATTTCACAACAGGCTTGATGCACCCCCTGCTAACCCTGACTAGGAAAGTGTTACATGCCTGAAACTTACTGTGCTTACTCATACTAGTGCCCTCAGTGTACAATAAGAATCATTTGATGCTGGGATATACAGAACATATAATAGAGGGGGTGCATTTCACGACAGGCTTGTTGTATTCCTTCTTGCCATGAAATGCACCCCCCTCTATTGTCTGTTCTGTACACAGAGGGCACTAGTATGAGTAACCACAGCAAGTTTCAGGCATGTGACACTTTCCTAGTCAGTGTTAGCAGGGAGTGCATTGCACTTACATCAAATGGAAAACAATGTCTGCCTTGAAATGCTCTCCCCCTGCATTCGTCCCTTCTACTCCAGCATTATGTACATTTAATAGCATACATTTAATACCAATACATATGTATGTATAGGGTGGACAGGTCTGAATCAGAAATCAGAATAGTCCATTGTAGGTGTGGGATTATTATGTTGTTTTTTTCATTTATTTCATTGACTTAAAAAATAAGAGTAATATTTTCTATCTTAAAAAAGGATTTGATGGTGAGAACATTTCTTTTGATGTTGATACTTAGTTGATACATACTTTTTAGTACTTTTGAGTTGAAAATAGCATCTGATATTTACACAGATAACCGACATTCTTCTTCTGAATTCTATAACAAAGAAAGTATAATGTGAGACTTCTGTCTCCCCTTCGTTTGGTTGCGATATCAAGACGAAATCCTTCACTCTTTGATTCGCGCGCGCTCCCGCGAGGGGGTGCCAATCCAGAGAGTCATGCATCGGGTGATACAACACCGGGATATAACATGTTGTATAACATGTTGTTATTGAAGTTAGCCTACAGTTTTTTAATTGAAGGCCTGATAAGTAAATGTCATTTTTTTTTAATTATTATTATTTTTAATTTAGCTAGCTAGCCAACCTATTACTGTAAACTGAATTTAATCCTTTTTCCAGTTACAACATCACACTAATGAGCAATAACGTATCCTGTAGGAACTGTTATTCGCGCTCCCATTGCACCATAGGCGGGACAGATTTCACTGATGGACTCAGTGAACTTTAACCCCATGAACAGCTTCATTGTTGTGATTCTGGTAGACAAGCGCTTCTCTTACACATTTTTAAGACTAAACAGAGATAGCCAGTACGATAGAATTTTGGTATGACTTTTTGCGGTCAAAGCTTGGTTATTAATATTATGAATTTTTAAGGTGTCAACACAGTTTTTGTGGGCTACAAATGACGAAATGTCTTTAGGGGTAGATAGCTGGCTGACGCGTTAGCAACCACAGCAACCTGATGATGGGGAATGCTGCTTAACCACAACGACTTTCAACGCCACGGACATCACGCAATATTGTCCATCACTAGCGTCGCATGCCAGCTATGTCAGTCTAAAACGTAGCTGACGCTTGTTACTTAAAGAACCTTTCGCTGACCGTCTGTAAATGTAAGTTAACACTTAATGGATATTGTAATGTTAGATGGTAGGCTATACTGTAACTAGCTCCAACTTTATAATCAATCGGATCATGTTGTAATTAAAGCAGTTTATTATTCCAGCATTTGTAACTTCATGCTAACGCAGTCTATTGTATTTATTTATTTCAGTTGGAATATTGCACGGAAGGCCACCTGAAGCCGTCATTACTATATTCCAATGGGTGAAGAAAAGCCAGACACTTTGGACTTCGTAAAGGATTTCCAGGAGTATCTCAGCCAGCAAACTCAACATGTAAACATGATATCAGGATCTGTCAGTGGTGTCAAAGAAGCAGACGATCTTCCAGCAGGTAACAAGCTAGCAATGCATTTAGCCGTCAAAAGAAATGAGGGGATAATGTTGCTAGAGCTAGTTGTCACCGTTCAGTTAACACTGTCCATTTTCATCACCCATCAACAGAAAAGGCATTTAATCTTGTATCCAACAATTGTTTGTGTTCTTTCATTCTGTGTGTCCAGACTGCAGTCAGAATGGGCTGGACCATCCACCTGTGGACATGGCACTGGAGGATGGTTCAGGCCTACTGGTAGACGGCTTTGAGCGGACCTACGATGGCAAACTCAAATGTCGGTACTGTAACTACGCTACCAGAGGCACAGCCCGGCTCATCGAACACATCCGCATTCACACCGGTGAGGCTTCTGGCAATGAGACCCTTGTAATATTTCTAATGATGTGTTTCCTTCTTCGTGTTTGTGATGTCATGTGTGATGTCATCTTCCGTAGGAGAGAAACCACACCGATGCCACCTGTGCCCCTTTGCCTCGGCCTATGAGCGCCACCTGGAGGCCCACATGCGCTCCCACACGGGGGAGAAGCCCTACAAGTGCGAGCTGTGTTCCTTCCGCTGCAGCGACCGCAGCAACCTGTCCCACCACCGCCGCCGCCGCCACAAGCTGCTGCCCATGAAAGGCGCCCGCTCGCTGTCCCACAAGAAGATGCTGAGCGTGCTCCAGAAGAAGACCGGCCTGGGCTACGGTCGCAGGCTCCTCATCAATTTCAGCCCCCCTTCCATGGTTGTGCACAAGGCTGAGAACATGAACGACTATTCCCACGAGATGCCTCGCCTGCGCCAAGAGGCCTACGACGACCAGGGAGGAGAGGGCGGGGAGAGCCGGTCCAGGGACGACTCCCACCACCATGACCTGATCATGGAAAACCCCCTCAACCAGCTGTCCACCCTGGCTGGCCAGCTGGCCAGTCTGCCCTCAGAGACCCACCAGGCCAAGACCCAAACCCCCATGTCCCCGGGGGCCGAGTCCTGTGTTGACGAGAAGCCTTTCCTCATCCAGCAGCATCACCCAGCCACGGCTCCCGCCGCCGCCGTGGCAGCCAGTGCTGCTCACTCCTCCTCCCCCATCACCCCAGAGCCCAGGCCCACTCCTCACAGCAACTGCAGCCCGGGGATGGGCCCCTGCAGCGAGCACAGCGGACGCACCAGCACCCCCAGCGTCACCAACAGCCAGCCCAGTACCCCGGCCCCGGGCCTGACCTCCCTGCAACAGGACCCCCAGATGCTGCACCACTGCCAGCACTGTGACATCTACTTCCCTGACAACATCCTCTACACCATTCACATGGGTTGCCACGGTTACGAGAACCCCTTCCAGTGCAACATCTGTGGTCACAGATGCAGGAGCAAGTATGACTTTGCTTGCCACTTTGCACGGGGTCAGCATAAGCTGTGATTGGTCGGGCTCAGCATAAGCAGTGATTGGTTGGGGTCAACATAAGCAATGATTGGCTGGGGACTGCTGAAAAGATGGAAGAGCTTGGTTTTTATTTGATTCCATAATGGGGATTTTTTTTATTTATTTATTGCTTTTAAACTTTATGAAATTGGCCTTGATGTAGCCTAGCGTTTACACGTTTTGTGGACAGACATTTTCTAAGACTGACTTAACATTTGTAGACTTTAAGATGTATTTTTGTGTAAATTTTAAAGTGCCCATGTTATGTATTTATTGTTTTATTGCGATCAAGTGTAATAGAGATTTGAGATCTCACATAAATCAGTTAATCATCACTATTCCTTAAGTTCTTTGTCAGCACTGCAAAGATTGTATTATTGTATTTGTGATGTGATTGCACTTGAAAATAGTCGTCATTTCATAGTGCATAGAGGGCACTTTTCATTCAAATTTCCAACAGTGCCTGAGATACAATCTGGTTCGGATAATTTATTCAAGGATATAAAGGGACATTAGCAGACAGAGTACCATGTCACTTTTATGAAGTACTTTTATCTTAGATTAGTTAATTTCTTTTTATAGCGGAGTAACTGTTGATTTGCAAAGGTCCCATACACAGTGCCCTCTGCAGAACCTTAGCAAGGAGGCCCACCTGTGGCAACGAGGCCCACCTTAGCAAGGAGGCCCACCTTAGCAAGGAAGCCCACCTTAGCAAGGAGGCCCACCTTAGCAAGGAGGCCCACCTTAGCAACGAGGCCCACATTAGCAAGGAGGCCCACCTTAGCAAGGAGGCCCACCTGTGGCAACGAGGCCCGCCTTAGCAAGGAGGCCCACCTGTGGCTGTTACTGAGGGGAAGAGAGCTGCCTTCACATCATCATCACAAGTTAGCCTAACATGTCAGGAAGAGATCAGATCTTCTGTTCAGAATTGCCAAGTAGCACCGGAGATGCCATGTTTTAGCCTGACGTTATATGCCTTGAATTGCCTCAGTTGTGCTGTAGTATCAAGGCAGTGCATTACACTGTACCTGGTTCTCAATGCTTTTCTGGATATTTACTGAGTATTGTATTCTGAGTGGTCAGGTTTTGTTTCAATAAAGGTGGAAATATGCTGAAGGTGAAATAACCTACCTTAGCAAGATCATTTTTTGTGTTGGATGCTGTCATGTTTGTTGCCTGGCAACAATGAGAACATAGCAACTGTTTCTAGGACCAACCGCATGTCATCATGCTTAGATTAAAAACAATGTCTGATGATGAGTTTATTGTCGTAGGTTTATAGACTTGCTTGGTGAATGTTTTAAGCGTTTTGGCGATCACTTTCTATCCTACGGGATGACAAATCATGTGAAAAAAACCTAATTTCCTAATAAAGTGTTTTCTAACAGAAATTCCTTTTGTCTTTTCATGTTTGCAGTTACTCCTTTTTAGAGGGATCCTTGTGCAACTAACAAGTTAACACTGCAGTAGCAGTAGCGTACTCTAATTACATCAGTATCCTTGCCATTTAACTGGTGTAGAGTTCTCAAATATACAGAAAACTTGAATTCAACAGTCTTTTGAGGATGCTTTTATTGATTTTACAGAAAGAAATGGTTAAAGTGTAAGAATAAAATGTTACTGAGTTAGATGTTTTCCTGATTAGAGGAGCTGGTTCACAGGTTTACTCAGGCCTTCACCTCATCCTTGACCTCTGGTTGAGAAAGTTCTCCTTCCTTCTCAAGGTCTGAAAATGGCAGAAAAATGTACATGGACTGTCTTTTATGCAGTACTTGTGCTACATTTTTTATTCATTTTTATCACCGTCATCATGAACCACAATCATAACCCTCTCCATGGGTTTTACATGACACAAGAATAGAAATACACATGTATGAATGAATCTTTGTCAATGAATGAATCTTTCATATGATTCAGTGAGCACCAGTCTGCTGACCTTGACGTTGGATGGGGCCCAGCACCAAGGTGTGGCTGTCGTGGCTGGAGCCCAGAGCCCTGGCCTTGCGGGAGGAGCAGCCACGCCGACAGCGTGAGTTGTAGTCCGAGGCCTGACAGATGATGACCTTGCACTGCAGGTAGACAAACTCGTGGGTTCGCAAGAATCTGAAGGCCTTGAAGGTGAAGCGGGCGTAGCTATGACTGCCTGAGAGGTAGGGATAGTAGGTGTTGTCTCTTCTACATCTGTGGGGACATTGAAGGGCACATGCAACTTTGAGTTCCTCAGAATCAATATACTGTATGTATGGTTATGGAGGTATACACGTGTTTATATTAAAGTAATCAAACTAACCATAAGCGAAAGAGGACTCAACACAATTTTTACTTCTTACCTACATTACATTACAGTAAAGGTATCATGAAGTGTACTTTAACATATGAAGCTAGTGTTTCTTACCCGTTGCGGACCAGGTCATAAGACCTGGTTTGGAAGTCGTGAGGTGAGGGCGAGGCCACGCAGGTGTCCAGGAACAGCACCAGACTGCTGTCACCCCTCCTCAGACTCACCTGGACATACAGGTCCTGGTTGAGCTGGACCTTGAAGGGGACCTCTGTCACCTGGTTGTAGAAGCTACTGGAATGGTAGAAGGCCATGGTGCCGTTGAACCTGCCGGATCCTGTGATGGTGCTGTTGGAAACCTCGTTGGCTTGGTACATAATCTGGACCATGGTGTCCTTCTCCATGTGACACTGCACGTTCAGTTTGAATTGCGACTGACGCGAGATCTCACCCGAGTTAGACGGAGATGCCCGGAGTGCGTTGGTGTAAACCACTCTCTCATTCACAAACTGTCAGAGTGAACATGAGAGGAGGATGAGGGGAAGGAGAGACAAGGTTGATTGAAACTATAGTCTACACAACATTAATCTACTTGTCATACATCTCATAAACGCATCTTGCAGCAGATCTATTGTGCACAATGTTAAGTTATATTGGATTCATTGATTGATTCATAAATCGTGGCATTCAGGGTCTGACTTTGAGCAATGTGGAATTCTGTGGTAATAACTGGCCTCTGGCATGAGCTGCCTACCTTTCTTACGGTTCCACAGGTGTTGATGGGGAAGCTGAACACCACTTGATAGCTGGAGATTGAAGGGCGGCAGTGTTGGTCGTTCAGGTACATGTTGTATCCATCATAACCCAAAGAGTTCAGGTAGGATCTGGAGACCACTATGTTCATGATGTCCGAAGAGCAGTCCACCCGTCCTAACAAACGACAGCACAAAACATCCTGTTTGTCTCCCCCATCCAGAGGAAGTAAGTGTTGCTGAGACGGGAGGTCCACCTCCCTCTACATTTAAATTTAGTCATTTAGCAGACGCTCTTATCCAGAGCGACTTACAGTAAGTACAGGGACATTCCCCCAAGGCAAGGAGGGTGAAGTGCCTTGCCCAAGGAAACAACGTCATTTTTGAACGGCCGGGAATCGATCTGGCAACCTTCTGATTACTAGCCCGATTCCCTAACCGCTCAGCCACCTGACCTGTGAAGATAACCTTCACACACGCTTATCCACAGGGCCAAGAAAAAGAGACACTGTGTTTCTACCGCTCAGTCACCCATGACGAGCCTTCTAGGGAATCCAACCCCTAGCCTTTCTATCTTACAGAAGACAACATACATTAACATAAAGACGCCAAGCTGGTCAGAGAAATGTGCTTCTTCCAAGTGTTCCCTGGCCAGGTTACCTGTGCTTGCTGGCAGAGAGCTGCTGAACTGAGCCTCAAAGCCACGGCTGACCACGGAGTTGTCGGAGCGGAAGACAACCGTCAAGTAGCTGGAGGAGGAGTGGAAGGCATCCAGTGTGGTGTTCCCGCCGGAGCAAAGCTTCCCCAGCAGTCTGGAATGAACCGAGGGACCGTCGTACACGGCGACGTAGTCACAGTTACAGCAGTTCTCCAACCTGTGTAAAAAAACGAATGTCATTTAGGGGTCTTTAGCAGCAGGTCCCTGACACGGCTGAGGAGAGCGACCTGGTTTGTGATCTACGTGAGCTCTGATCGAGTCTGACACTCACTCCAGCGAGGTGAATGACAGGTAGACCCTTTGTCCAGCAGGGACCGATAGCTGCCACACACAGTTAGCGTTGTCATGGTAATAGCCAGGGTGGTAAGGGCTGGTGAAGGTCCCAGAGCCATACATGTTCTCTCCACAAGGCAAGTGAGGCGCTAGAGCGAGGAACATGAGAAAAGGACATGTCAACACGTCAGATCTTCAAGAGTCTGTTGGGGATGTCAGGTAATTAATAAAAAAGAAATGTTACTGAGAATTGTCCATACCTGCTGTTGTGTATGGGCTGTTGGTGCCTATTGGACAGTAAGCTGAAGGAAAAAATGGGAATTACATTTATGTGGTCATCTATGAAATGTTCAGTCACCCTGGACTAACTCAAGTAGTACACAGCATACATTTTAAAACTTTATTGAATTTAATTGGAACAAAATATGCCATTATTTGTGCAGTTCTGCATAATAAAATGCTCACATTGTCATTGGTATGACAATCATTGGTACATTATAAGTTCAGAAAGCACAAACTGTCACCCATTGTCTCTAAAATGACTGAGATGGTGCTCAGTCACTGAGCTGAAAACACTTACAACTGTAGTCATAGCAGCAGTTGCCATAGTATTGACAGGAACTGTTGCAGGAACAGATTCCAAGATCCCGGCCACAGTTATACCGACAGGAGGGCTGAGCTGGAAACATCAAGCAGGTGCATCATTAGGACAAAATTATCCTGTCCTCTATGGTGTTGGCAACTGCTTAATATACAGTACCAACAAACAAACCAAAACATCCATACCTGCTGTTGTGTATGGGCTGTTGGTGCCCATTGGACAGTAAGCTGAAGGAAAAAATGGGAATTACATAGTACACAGCATACATTTTAAAATGCTTTTATTGGAACAAAAGATGCCATTATTTGTGCAGTTCCGCTAAATAAAATGCTCACATTGTAATTGGTAACATTATAGGTTGAGAAAGCACACACTGTCACCTATTGTTGCTAACATGACTGAGTTGGTGCACAGTCACTGAGCTGAAAACACTTACAGCTGTAGTCATAGCAGCAGTTGCCATAGCGTTGACAGGAACTGTTGCAGGAACAGCTTCCAAAATCCAGGCCACAGTTATACCGACAGGAGGACTGAGCTGGAAACATCAAGCAGGTGCATCATTAGGACAAAATTATCCTGTCCTCTATGGTGTTGGCAACTGCTTAATATACAGTACCAACAAACAAACCAAAACATCCATACCTGCTGTTGTGTATGGGCTGTTGGTGCCCATTGGACAGTATGCTGAAGGAAAAAATGGGAATTACATTTATGTGGTCATCTATGAAATGTTCAGTCACCCTGGACTACTTCAAGTAGTACACAGCATACATTTTTAAATGATTTTATTGGAACAAAATATGCCATTATTTGTGCAGTTCTGCATAATAAAATGCTCACATTGTCATTGGTATGACAATCATTGGTACATTATAAGTTGAGAAAGCACACACTGTCACCCATTGTTGCTAACATGACTGAGGTGGTGCTCAGTCACTGAGCTGAAAACACTTACAGCTGTAGTCATAGCAACAGTTGCCATAGTATTGACAGGAACTGTTGCAGGAACAGATTCCAAGATCCCGGCCACAGTTATACCGACAGGAGGGCTGAGCTGGAAACATAAAGCAGGTGCATCATTAGGACAAAATTATCCTGTCCTCTATGGTGTTGGCAACTGCTTAATATACAGTACCAACAAACAAACCAAAACATCCATACCTGCTGTTGTGTATGGGCTGTTGGTGCCCATTGGACAGTAAGCTGAAGGAAAAAATGGGAATTACATTTATGTGGGCATCTATGAAATGTTCAGTCACCCTGGACTACTTCAAGTAGTACACAACATACATTTTAAAATGCTTTTATTGGAACAAAAGATGCCATTATTTGTGCAGTTCCGCTAAATAAAATGCTCACATTGTAATTGGTAACATTATAGGTTGAGAAAGCACACACTGTCACCCATTGTTGCTAACATGACTGAGTTGGTGCACAGTCACTGAGCTGAAAACACTTACAGCTGTAGTCATAGCAGCAGTTGCCATAGCGTTGACAGGAACTGTTGCAGGAACAGCTTCCAAGATCCCGGCCACAGTTATACCGACAGGAGGACTGAGCTGGAAACATCAAGCAGGTGCATCATTAGGACAAAATTATCCTGTCCTCTATGGTGTTGGCAACTGCTTAATATACAGTACCAA
This sequence comes from Osmerus mordax, assembly GCF_038355195.1. Taxonomy (NCBI): domain Eukaryota; kingdom Metazoa; phylum Chordata; class Actinopteri; order Osmeriformes; family Osmeridae; genus Osmerus; species Osmerus mordax. The sequence continues at coordinate 19,919,133 of NC_090054.1, read as the reverse complement.
CAAACAAACCAAAACATCCATACCTGCTGTTGTGTATGGGCTGTTGGTGCCCATTGGACAGTAAGCTGAAGGAAAAAATGGGAATTACATTTATGTGGGCATCTATGAAATGTTCAGTCACCCTGGACTACTTCAAGTAGTACACAACATACATTTTAAAATGCTTTTATTGGAACAAAAGATGCCATTATTTGTGCAGTTCCGCTAAATAAAATGCTCACATTGTAATTGGTAACATTATAGGTTGAGAAAGCACACACTGTCACCCATTGTTGCTAACATGACTGAGTTGGTGCACAGTCACTGAGCTGAAAACACTTACAGCTGTAGTCATAGCAGCAGTTGCCATAGCGTTGACAGGAACTGTTGCAGGAACAGCTTCCAAGATCCCGGCCACAGTTATACCGACAGGAGGACTGAGCTGGAAACATCAAGCAGGTGCATCATTAGGACAAAATTATCCTGTCCTCTATGGTGTTGGCAACTGCTTAATATACAGTACCAACAAACAAACCAAAACATCCATACCTGCTGTTGTGTATGGGCTGTTGGTGCCCATTGGACAGTATGCTGAAGGAAAAAATGGGAATTACATTTATGTGGTCATCTATGAAATGTTCAGTCACCGTGGACTACTTCAAGTAGTACACAGCATACATTTTTAAATGATTTTATTGGAACAAAATATGCCATTATTTGTGCAGTTCTGCATAATAAAATGCTCACATTGTCATTGGTATGACAATCATTGGTACATTATAAGTTGAGAAAGCACACACTGTCACCCATTGTTGCTAACATGACTGAGGTGGTGCTCAGTCACTGAGCTGAAAACACTTACAGCTGTAGTCATAGCAGCAGTTGCCATAGTATTGACAGGAACTTCTGCAGGAACAGCTTCCAAGATCCCGGCCACAGTTATACCGACAGGAGGACTGAGCTGGAAACATCAAGCAGGTGCATCATTAGGACAAAATCATCCTGTCCTCTATGGTGTTGGCAACTGCTTAATATACAGTACCAACAAACAAACCAAAACATCCATACCTGCTGTTGTGTATGGGCTGTTGGTGCCCATTGGACAGTAAGCTGAAGGAAAAAATGGGAATTACATTTATGTGGTCATCTATGAAATGTTCAGTCACCCTGGACTACTTCAAGTAGTACACAACATACATTTTTAAATGATTTTATTGGAACAAAAGATGCCATTATTTGTGCAGTTCCGCTAAATAAAATGCTCACATTGTAATTGGTAACATTATAGGTTGAGAAAGCACACACTGTCACCCATTGTTGCTAACATGACTGAGTTGGTGCACAGTCACTGAGCTGAAAACACTTACAGCTGTAGTCATAGCAGCAGTTGCCATAGCGTTGACAGGAACTGTTGCAGGAACAGCTTCCAAGATCCCGGCCACAGTTATACCGACACGATCGCTGAGCTGGAAACATCAAGCAGGTGCATCATTAGGACAAAATGATCCTGTCCTCTATGGTGTTGGCAACTGCTTAATTTACAAAAAAACACTAATTTGTTTAAACACGTTTCTTTTGAATGTGCAAAAAGTTAGAAAGGTAGTACTAACAGTTACAGACGCAGCAACCAAGGATCAGTAGCAACCACTTTTGACTGCATACATGCATTCTTCCCCCCCCCCAAGTGTAAAATCAACTGTGGCTGTCACACAAGACGGTTTGCATAGGGTTTTACCTTGAGTACCTGAAGGACCTGTTTCATAATCCGTTACTGCTGTTGTGACATCTGCTGTTGTGACATCTGCTGTTGTTCCCGGTGCTGTTGTGCCCTCACAGTATTCTAAGAAAGGTAAAGGATTTGCATGGTGTCACGGATTAGAACAGACCAGAGACACTACTAAAGTAACACAACACCCCCCACATGAACGCAGATCGTAAGATCTTCACATACCATAGTAGCTATGGCAACAGTTTCCATAGTACCAACAGTTGTAATGGCAGGAGCAGTGTCCAACATCATAACCACAGTTGTACCTGCAGAGATCTTGGTGGGAAGTGGGGGGGACATGTTGAGAGGTCTTCATACTTATCAAATTACATTTCATAATTTATAATAGTATTAAACAGATTTATTAAAATACAATAATAGTACAGTATATACTAGTATAGTACAGTATGGGCCTATGAACTTCAATGGTTTTCATTCCTTCTCTGTTAAAGCAGGTTAACCTACCTCTGTCAGTGGTAGTGTCTATAGGCCAATGAGTGGGCTCCACAGTAGTCTCCATATCAGGGGTTGTGTCAGGTTGTGTGGTCACACCTGAACAGTGATCTAAAAAGATACGAAAATGGGAATGGATGACCATTTAAACATTGGAGGCATCAGAAAGGTCAAAGTTTTACCAATGAATGAGGCAAAGGGGTGAACGCCTGAGCATTCGTGCTTCTTACTTCGATAGTCCTGGCAACAGTTGCCGTTGTATTCACAGAGGTGGGAACATGAACAGTTCCCCATCTGATGGCCACAGTTGTATCTACAGGATCCTTCAGCTACATGTAAACATGAACAGATTTAATCAATCATTTGATGTTGCTTCCAAAACATGCTGCTTTCTCAAATATTTCTTCAAGAGTAAACCACCTGTAGACAGTTTTCTGTTTACAGTATTCACTATAGTGTGAAGATGTATAAGGAGAAAGTATTCATAAATTCCCTGTCTGCCATATTAAAGTGCAGAAAATACAATACACCATGGAGATCCAAGACATGGATAGTTAGGTGATGGGCTGGTGTGTTTTACTCAACTGCAGTGACTTACCCACTAGTCGGTATTCAGCCCGAAAGCCTTGGTAAGTTGAGGAGCTATCACTTTGGAACCTCACGGTCATATATGCTCCAGTGGAGTGAAAGGAGGAGGACTGTCTGCCACACAGCTTCCCCAGCAGACGGCCTCTGGTCGAGGAGCCATCGTAGACAGAGATGGCATCGTACTGGCAGTTGGAGCTACCTTCCAGACTGAGAGCAGAGACAGGGAGGGTGGAGAGGGATGGTCAGGCTTCCTCGCTTGTTTGCTAACTATCTGTCACATTTGTAATGCGTCTGTATTATTTAATGGATTCATCATTTTCATCTGAAAGATGAATATAAGTGGAGGGAGGCAGTTTTGCCTATCAGTGTGTGAATGGAAGCTTATACCCGAAGAAGGGGAAATCCAGTTGAATAACTTGATTTCCTCCATGTGCCTGGATGTACCACACACAGTCTGCATTGTTGGGGTAGTTGCCTGGGTAGTTGGGGCTGTTAAACTCTCCTCTTGACCCTGACAGGGAGCCACCACATGGGGCATAGGCTAAAAAGAAGGAGAGGAGGCAATATTTAGAACAAGTTGTTGCCTCAGTCACCATGATTCCTTCTAAACTCGCACCTTTGAGAGCATATATCAAATTTCCTATGTAGCTAAACAGTGCAAATGTCAAGACGGACATCTTTTTTAGGATTGCCTCACTACAGTCGATTATTTCTGTCTTTTGGATGAATTATAACAAATCAACGTTCCTGAATAACACGAAATAACTTGTCTCTAGTCATTGCATCTTCCTTACCGTTGGTTGTCTCCCATGCGGCTGGTGTGCTCATATAACCTGAAATAACAGATTAGGAGTTGATGTCAATGAGCAGAGTCTCAACATAAATGTTTGTCAGAGGCACATTGATGGCTGCAAATCAGAAGTCAGTTTACTCTTAAGAAACAGACATAAATTCAAAGCATAATGTAGACGTTGTGTAATCTTACCTTGAGCTGCACTTAGGAGCAGCAGAGAACAAGCTAGAAAAAGTGTTGCCATGTTTCACCGATGGTCTGATTGTGTCAGTCCAACATAACAGGGGCTTAAATACCCAACGGATGGCTTGAAACTTCCTTAAAGCACCAATAAAATTGCATCTCAAATCGTGTCTCAAATTCTTTATGAGGACTGTGTGGGAAAGTGTACACATGGGCCTGTGGTCATAAAGTATTTTACTCAGATAACGGTGAGGACGTCACACACAGCAAAAGTCGAGCATTTCATAAACCTTAACTTCCAACAAATGACAAGAACATTAAAGACATACACCTGAAATACCAAAAGGAAGAGTAATCAACCTGCAGATGAAGATGTGCCGGTATGGCTACATCAGGTACATTAAAATGATGGACCCAAGCACTTGTGTTGAAGATTGTGTATCTTCCTTCTTATGTATGGGAGTCAGGTGGCTGAGCGGTTAGGGAATCGGGCTAGTAATCAGAAGGTTTCCAGTTCGATTCCCGGCCATGTCAAATGACGTTGTGTCCTTGGGCAAGGCACTTCACCCTACTTGCCTCGGGGGGAATGTCCCTGTACTTACTGTAAGTCGCTCTGGATAAGAGCGTCTGCTAAATGACTAAATGTAAATGTAAAATAAACATGAAGAGGAGCAACTGAACAGGTAGGCAAAAGTGCTGAATCAGCAGGCTAGTGAAAACACCTGACCTTTCCCATTCTGAAATCCGTGTATACTTGCATTGGAAAAATAAAATTGTCCCATGCCCCAGTAAAAACCAGTAGGCTACATGGTAAATGTATATTTTTAAATGCATAACTTACAATGAATTCAAAACAGCTTCTGTCGAAATAATGAATATTCTGACCAAGAACTTTAGTTTAGTTTCTTTAGACTACACTTATCTTCATCTTGGCGATTTCATTAAAATGCAACCCCATGCTGAGATGAATGAATAACTCAGTACCTAAACAGTGTCACATCTTTCAAAGGCTATGAGTTTTGCCAAATATAATGATATAAATATATATATATATATATTTTTTTTTTTACATCAGATATGTCAAGTGTTAGTGACAGAGTGAGCCCGGATTCTAAACTGTGTAGCTGCACATGGTTTATTCTGTTGACGCAAGTGCCTTAAGAGGATTTTCCTTATTATGTGCAAGTGTGCAATTCTCTCATCCTGGCTGTAAAGCAAGCACCTGTTGAGTTTATGTCCGTTTCCCAAGACAGAATGTCAGATCTGAGTCACTACTGTTGAAGAGACCAGTTTAGCGTCTCTGTCTGCTAGCTCTGGTGTAAAGTAGTAAGTGTTAATCCATTCACTTCTACTTCATTGAAAATAGGTTATTCCTTCACTCGATAGACCACCCAGTGACTCGGTGTAGTGTAGTGACTATATCCCGTGTGATAATAAAATTGTGTATCGGCAGAGTTGGGGTTCGGTTGTGATACGGCGGGAATATTAGCATCCCAGTGTCTCTGCAGTTTACTGCCAAAACAGGCAATCACAACCTTTTCCACTTCGCGGCCACTTGCAATACTTAAATATTTTTGCGCCCCACCAAACATCCGTTCGCTTAATTCGCGTTTATCACACACGTTTGACGACACCACTTTGAAGCAAATCAGTAAAAATAATGTTTTGATTTTTTTTTAAATGAGCTAGAAACTTTTTTTGTGGCGTTTTGTATGTGAAATTTTTGATGTGAATATGCCAACTGTGCTAGGACCGGTACTGAGTATTACCAGAGTGTATTACTGATACCGGTGTTCTGTAAGGGAGGTGTAAGCTCGCACTGGTTGGTAAGGATGAGATGAGAGTGCGCGAAGAGCGAGGTGGTGGAGAGCGCGAAGCACGTCATGGTACATGACTCGCGGCTACCGCCTTGAATATAGGTATAGGCCTACCTCTTTTCTAATTCCGAAACCAGTTCTAGAATATTTTTTTCGTACTGGAAGACCTTAATTTGCATACAGTATAAAGTTAGGTTAGCTAAGCATTACAATTTAAATCAAGCTGCCTGCCTTCAAGGCCATAGCCATGGAGTCAACATTGGGGGTGAAGAAATCTGCTGGGGAGTCTGAGAGTCCCGCCCTGACAACTTAAAAACAAAAGAACTGCCTGTCGTAGTGTAGCACAGTTATATTTTATTTATATTTTTATATCAATATATTGGGGGGGCATTTTGACCAGATTTGAATATTGGGGGGTACGTCCCTGCCCTGCCTGCCTTTGACGGCCAAGTTTTAGAATCGATCGATATCTCGACTAAACACAACTGAATTTTACCACTAGATGGGGCAAAAATCCTTACTGCGCTGTAAAGAACAGCAGCCCGTGCAGCAGTGATGGTCTGTTCCGAGCCAGCGTCACACTTGACTGTTATCTCGAACAAGCGCACCATATTTACCGGCAGAAGTCTAGTGTGAGTGGGTAAGTAGCTGGCTGTGTTGATGCTATTTCAGTGTAATTTGTCAAACTGTTTTACCAGCTAGCTTGTCGTGTTGGTTTAATTAAGTGAGCTACGAAATAGCTTGCCCTGCAACACGAATTGTTTTGGATTTAACTCTTTCAAGTAATGCTATCTAGCTAACTAGCTACTGTATGTTATTTTTCTTCAACACGGCCAGTTAGGTTCGTACAAAGTGTTGACCACACTCACGGAGATAGATAGAATACAAAATATAAACGAATGCTAAACTCTGTCTTCTGTCGGATAGACTAGCTATTAGCCCCAATGTTTATGCGTCTGTGCTCAGGTAGGACAAGTCAGTCACCTTTCGTGAATGAATGCTATCGGAGCAGACCGAGTCACCGCCGGGTGGCCCTGGATGATTTCACGGAATACTTTTCTGCTCTACTCGATTGCTAGATTTGTACAGTATTCTACTTTAGTAACTAGTTAAACAATGTAGCCTCTTTCATCCAGTTTTTTACACAGCAAAGATTAACTATTATGGCCATACCAATCATCCATGTCCATATACAACGCTAACTAGCTGCCAGAACTTCATTTCTGTAATTATTGCTAGTTTGCTATTTTTTAATCGAGGGGTTATTCAAGGGTCTGACGTGCCTTGGTTTGTGTATGACGACGTGGTCCCCTTTTCAAAACGTGTTTGGAGAAGTTCCTCTAACAGACCCTTCATTGTCACTAAATGCTCATTTGAATCTAGGACGTTTTTTTAATGAAGCCACACTAGGAAGACGCTAACCTAACTGATTCCCTAGTCATATTCAAATGCAATTCAACTAGAAGAAAAATCTAGCCAACCTGCTTCGGTCGTTCTGGTGTTGCTTGATTGCAACAAAAGTTAGCCTGAGGTTTTGATGGGTGTGTGGTGAGGTGGGGTCTAATAAAAGTGCCCATCTTTTCAGCAGAAGCGTGACCAAACTTGTGAGATGCAGCATAGCAGTCAGTATCTCCTAATCTACGCTAAATTTATCTTGAAAACATGCCAGCTAAACATCAGTAATCCCCACACACCGTCGCTTATTGCAGTCCTTGTCGACTGCAGGACATGAATGTAATGTGGCTCGCAAAGTGTTGAGTGGTCAGGAAAGACAAGGGACTAGGCAAGGAAAGATGATTCGAGATTTTTCGACACAGAATCCAAGCTGATAAACAGATTCAGCTAAGTTGTTTTTACGCTGCTGTGATAGAAGACACATTGTTTCTCGATTGTCAAGGAGTCGGTTCGCAACCAGCAAGATGTAAGACATCACGAGGATAGCGCCGGACACTGCCAACAGGAGTTGCTGTTCTGCCTTTCTGGTCAAAGAGCAGACATACTTCTCATGCATTCTCATCTCACATCTAACGCGTTTTAGTTACGTTTTCTATGTAGGGAAGCATCAGTCAGACCAGTCCATTTGTCACCATACTCCACCTCACAGAACCCCTATAGTAGACACCACAGCACCATGTGTCAGCTGTCATTCATTTTCAACCATTCTGAAGTCTCACTCGTCTAGTTCCCCTCTCCCACTCTTTGCCTTGGTGCTGTTTTATGGACGACCATTTGGTTGGTAGGAGAGGAGACAAAGGCCTCTCTCACACTTAAGTTGCTATGGAGACCCACATGTTTGAGGGATCCAGGCCGTAGGCAGTGGTCAGCTATAGCAAACCCTCCACCTCGGTCTTAATAGTGAGTGTGTGTGTGTGAATGTGAGTGTGTGTGTGAATGTGAGTGTGTGTGTGTGAATGTGAGTGTGTGTGTGGGGTCACGGGGCGTCTTTGCCTGTCGTAGGGGGTGTGTCCAGAGAATGTGTGGGCTTTGCCTTGACGTCACCCTAGATTCAGCATGCAACAAGCAGAGCTTCTGTCTAAACTGCCCCTTGTCTGCTCACATATGGCTCATTGTCACCCATGCTTAAGGAGGGAGGAGAGAGAGGGGGGGGGGGTGTGAGGGTGTGAGGTGAGGCCTGTGCTCTTAATCATTCACTATCTCCTAAACCACACTTACTGAACAGGAATGCCGGAGGTGTTGTGTTCAGCTGGCTGGCTGAGGTGAAGTTAAAGATTAGCCAGTGACCCCACCCAGGCCCAGCTCCTGAGGGTGTGCGGTACTGTACACTCCTGGCTGGTGACCTGAAGGTGAAGGGTGTTCTCAACCATGAATGTGTCACTTGAGTTATTCTCACTTGAGTTATTCTCAGTTAACTGTGGAGGAGGGAGAGAGAGGAGGAGGGAGAGAGAGGAGGCGGGAGAGAGAGGAGGAGGGAGAGAGAGGAGGCGGGAGAGAGAGGAGGAGGGAGAGAGAGAGAGGGAGGGGGGGGCAAAGAGCATGAGCCTGGTAGACGAGGCCAAGGGTGTGGAAGCGGTGGGGGTGGGGGTGGGGGCAAAATGAGGCCAAAACACGAGTGAAGGAGAATAAGGCTAAATACATTGAGTGGCTGATTGGAGGGAGGGAGGGAGGGAGAGAGGGAGGGAGGGAGTTGTGGTTTGTGTGGGCTGTGTCACACGACTTCTAGCCAAGCTCCAGGTGGCAGCGAGTGTAGCTCAAAGGAGAGAGAGACCAAAACTACCCAACTCCTGCTTACTCCTCTCTCTCCCCCCTCCTCTCTCCCCCCTCCAAGCTCTCGGCCTCCTCCCTGCGTTTGCTGCCGGACCCCCAGCCCAGGGAATGTTCCGGAGGGGACATGCCTTACGTGGATAGGCAGAACCGGATCTGTGGCTTCCTAGATATCGAGGAGAATGAGAGCAGTGGGAAATTCCTCCGTCGCTACTTCATCCTGGACACACAGCTGGGTAGCCTGGTCTGGTACATGGACAACCCGCAGGTAACTATCACCCTTCACCTTCTAGACTTCCCTGCTTCTCTAATAGTAATAATACTGTGTTCATTTGGCAGACACTTGTTTGGTTTGTTTGGATAGTCCCACTCCCCCTAGCGAATCAAACGTGTGTTCACACGAACGGGTTTTCACTCAGAAACTGAACAGTCGACCAATCATCGACAAGCAAGGAAAGCCCTCAGGAAGGCAGGTTAGACAGGTCATTAGAAACATTCTAAACCTCTCAGAACAAAGGCCAGATGGCATCAAGTTTCTTAATGATTAAATATGTGCTTGTTTCATTTGGGAAGCATCTCTCTGCTAACTAAATAGCTCCTGTTATTCCCTTGAATGATGTTTCACGTATCTCAGTCTGCCTCTCTCTCTTCGTCTCCTTTCTGCCCTCACCCCCCTGCCCTCACCCCCCTGCCCTCCACCCCCCTGCCCTCCACCCCCCTGCCCTCCACCCCCCTGCCCTCACCCCCCTGCCCCCTTTAGAATCTGCCCGTGGGTGCAGACTGTGTCGCCTCCCTCAAGCTCACCTACATCTCCAAGGTAGGAGTGGCTACTCTCAGCATCATGTCCTAATGTAACCCCAATTATACCTGATATAGCGTTGTTATTCATTCATTTTTACTGTGTGCATTTTACATCCTTTCAAATGTTACCCTTTATTGTTTTGCTAAACTATACTACGCTAAGTGCCTCTGCAAATTGCCGCCCAGGGACAAATAAAGTTTATTGAATTGAATAAGCTTCCGTTTGACTGCTTCTCACAGTCCTTCTGTCCTTTCAGGTGAGCGATGCTACCAAGCAGAGACCAAAGGCTGAGTTTTGCTTTGGTGAGTCTGACCGTGGAGCACCCACAACCTCCCCTGGGATTCCTCTCTTAAACCTCCTCTGGTTAAAGGACTGCTCCTTCTCTGACCTTGCCTGTGTTTCCACCCAGCCTGTGAAGCAGAGCCAGCTTCCATGTGCAGCTCAGCTGGAAAGCCAGCGCCCGATCCTCAGGCACTCTAAAACAGACAGTTAATATAACCGCACTCCTCACAGCATCAGGACCCTGGACCACACTACATTTACATTTAGTCATTTAGCAGACACTCTTATCCAGAGCGACTTACAGTAAGTACAGGGACATTCCCCCCGAGGCAAGTAGGGTGAAGTGCCTTGCCCAAGGACACAATGTCATTTTGCATTGAATCGAACCTTCTGATTAATAGCCTGATTCCCTAACCGCTCAGCCATCTGACCCCAGTAGAATCTTATGAGGGCTCATTTAACAGTTTCTCAAATGTAGCAGTTTATTTGTTTTATGTCTGAGCTGATGACAGGATCCAGAGCCAGAATCAGAACGGCCCTGGAGTAAGACTCAGTTTAGGGGTTCTGTAAGCAGGAGTGAATGTGTGTGTGGAGGGTTCGACTGGAAGCTGGCGTTTTTATCTGAACCGGTTGAGGAACTCCTGGGTTAAGGCCTAAATCATGGTTTGCATTTCACGGTTTGTTAATTTTCTAAATTCTGGCCAGTTTGTTAATGCTCGCTATAGCTTTAATGCGTTCTTAATTGCTCTTTCCAGGAAAGGCTGTTTTGGAAAAGCCGTCATATAGGCAAATGCTTCAAGATGGACTTACAGTAAAAGTAGGGTCAGAGCAACAGGCTGATTCATTGCTGTGTGTGTGTGTGTGTGTGTGTGTGTGTGTGTGTGTACATCTCTCACACCAACACCACATTTTAAGGCGTGTGTGTTTGATCCCAGCAATGAGTCAGATAATGGATCTTATTCCAGTTACCCCTCCACCCCCCCCCCCTCCACCCCCCCCCCTCCACCCCCCCCCCCCCTCCACCCCCCCCCCCCCCCCCCCCCTTCATACCAGGTTTCCTAGCAACCTCCGTGGTTCCCTGGTCTCTGCCCACTGATTGTCCTGACGTTCTCGAGCCTCTGCTCTGAGTCCCACATGAGGACCCGAGGAATCTTCCTTCCTCTGACGCTTCTTGGTTTCTAGAACTCTCTCGTCTGAGACAGTGCTGGTACTTTGTAACATCTCTTTTCTTGTTACCGGTCGACTCCAAAGATAATGTTTAGTGACAGGCAGTGTTCCTCTGCCAAGGAACTTCTCCCTCTCTCTTCTCCCTCTCTCTCTCTCCCTCTCCCTTCTCTCTCTATCTTAACTGGGTTTGTTTTTAAATGTTGTGCTACCCAAACGTACGCCAACTGCAAGCAGAGAGAAGGTACGGGGGGAGGATAGGGGGAGCGGGTGTCTCATGGATTTTCCTGAACTGAGACAGGATGTGACCACAAACTCTCTCCCTCTCACACACACACACACACCCCCACACACACACACAGAGAAAAGTGTGGAAGAATGATGTCCTTTGTGACTCCGTCCTAAGAAGTGTTTCTCTGTGCTGCCACCCCCCTGCCCTGCCCTGCCCTGCCTGAGCTATCACACTGTACTGTCATTTACCCTGTTCTCTAATGCCATTTAGAATGCTCTAGACGTTTGGAAGAGAGGATAGGGACATGCATGCAGGAGGGGGGCGGAGGGAGGGAGAGAGAGAGAGAGAAAGTGAGAGGGTGAGGGAGAAATAGAGAGGCACTCTGTGTCAGAATCAGTGATTGAGAGCTAATGAGTGTTTGACCTAAAAGTGTTGCGTGTGGGAGTGAGAAGCGGGAGTGATCTGAGCTCATTAGCGAGAGGCTTTTTCCACTTCCAGGAGCACCCAGTGTTCAATGTCCTGTTAACAACAGCATCAAATCCCATCGAGTACAAGCCTGATGTGCGACCAGCCCAGCTCTGGGAGATGACAGTCTTTTACGCTTGGTTAGGCTTTGAACTTGTTGATGTGTGTGTTTCAGTCATCAATGCTGGGATGAGGAAGATCTTCCTGCAGGCGAACGACCAGCAGGACCTGGTGGACTGGGTCAATGCTCTCAACAAGGCCACCAAAATAACTGTGAGACACACACACACACACACACACTGTATTCTATCCATGTGTTGTCACCCATGTGTATTGGAGGGTGTGTGTAGGTTAGTGACTCAGCGGTGCTCCCTGGGCAGGTCCCCAGGCTGTGTGACGGCCAGCAGGACGTGCAGAGCCAGGGAGCCCTGCTGGAGCAGGCGGGGCCCAGGAAGCAGGCGTCCTACAGGACTGAGATCATCGGAGGGGTGCCCATCATCACCCAGACGCAGGTACCTGCAGACCCCACGGGGTCGCACGCTGCCGTGTTCACCTGGGGGTCACACAGTGGGACACTCACAAGGATGGACTCTCGTAATGACCCCCACCTCCGTCAACACCCCCACCTCACCCCTTCCACCTCCCTCTGTTCCCCCTTCCACCTCCCTCTGTTCCCCCTTCCACCTCCCTCTGTTCCCCCTTCCACCTCCCTCTGTTCCCCCTTCCACCTCCCTCTGTTCCCCCTTCCACCTCCCTCTGTTCCCCCTTCCACCTCCCTCTGTTCCCCCTTCCACCTCCCTCTGTTCCCCCTTCCACCTCCCTCTGTTCCCCCTTCCACCTCCCTCTGTTCCCCCTTCCACCTCCCTCTGTTCCCCCTTCCCCCACTTCATCTCCACCCCCTGTCCTGTCCCCCTCTTCCCCCTCCCCTGGGTCTCCCATCCTCCCCTGCTACCCCTCTCCCCCCTTCTCCAGCAGGAAGGTGGAGAGGGCCAGGAAGGACCAGACAGGGAGGGTCTGCGACGGTCTCACAGCCAGCTTCCGTACTTCCTGGGCAGGCCGGCTCTGGACCAGACGGTCATCAAGTCTGGCTACTGTGTCAAGCAGGGCGCCGTGGTGAGTGAAAGCCAGTGCTCTGATGGAGCTGCAGGGTTTCCAGTGCTCTGATGGAGCTGCAGGGTTTCCAGTGCTCTGATGGAGCTGCAGGGTTTCCAGTGCTCTGATGGAGCTGCAGGGTTTCCAGTGCTCTGATGGAGCTGCAGGGTTTCCAGTGCTCTGATGGAGCTGCAGGGTTTCCAGTGCTCTGATGGAGCTGCAGGGTTTCCAGTGCTCTGATGGAGCTGCAGGGTTTCCAGTGCTCTGATGGAGCTGCAGGGTTTCCAGTGCTCTGATGGAGCTGCAGGGTTTCCAGGGGTGCTGGGAGGAGGGTTGGCTTCTGTGGAGGTCCAGGGGAAGGACTCCCATACGCCCAACATTTCTCTTGTTTTTGACACGTCTTATCTTTCCCCAGATGAAGAATTGGAAGCGGAGGTATTTCTTACTGGAGGAGAACTCGATGAGTTACTTCAAATCAGATCTGGTAAACTGCCAATCTTATCAACACTGTTTATGCAGTCTTGTCTGTTTTAGAGTGACAGGTTTCTATATGGTTGTACTTCCACTAATTTCTCTCTGCGTGCCACACACACGGTTGTAACACGTTTCACGTCAAGTCTGGAATTCTGCACATGACCAGACATGCCCCCCCCCCCACACACACGCACACACACACGTCAGCACCCGAATGTGCCCGTATTTTACACCTAGTGAGACATCAACAGTGCCCAAGGACATGGGCTGTCTGTCCTTTCACTGTCAACACCAGGCTTGGAAGACAACAATGTTACTATGACAGTGTCACTGAACAGCAAGGCCTACTGCACCATACCACAAGCTCCCTCTTTAGGTCAACATTTAGTATTATTCATTGGTTTAGCATTTATTATGAGACGTTTAGGTGTAAAGAATAGGATCTCATCCCTCTCTGTCTCTCTCTCTCTCTGCCTCTCTCTCTGTCTCTCTCTCTCTCTGCCTCTCTCTCTCTCTGTCTCTCTCTCTGTCTCTCTCTCTCTCTGTCTTTTTCCCCCCCGTCTCTTTCTGTCTCTCTCTCTGTCTTTTCTCTCCAGGAAAAGGACCCTCTGAGAGTGATCCCATTGAAAGAGGTTAACAAAGTCCAGGAGTGCAAACAAAGGTGCAACAACAAACGCCTCTTCTCTGTCTCTCTGTGGAACCAAAAGCCCTCCTCACAGCTGCCCCTGTCTAGCGCTGGGTGAGCCTGGTACTCCCTGACTGACTGGAACCTTCCCCCTCCTCCCCCTCTCCCTCCCCAGTGACATCATGATGAGGGACAACCTGTTCGAGGTGGTCACCCCGTCCAGGACCTTCTTCCTCCAGGCCGACAGCCCGGAGGAGATGCACAGCTGGATCAAGGCCGTGTCTGGAGCCATCGTGGCCCAGCGGGGCCCCGGGAGGTCTGCAGCC